>NW_021680548.1:102163-103286 GCF_001412515.2 Diachasma alloeum
TTGGAACGAAAAAAATATCATTTGTAAGCCTAAAAATGTATTTCATCATTTTACATGAATTAAAGAAAAAGTAATTTGTAAACCTTGTATTATTCATTTACGAAAAACCTTGACATTTTTTCAGCTACGTAGAAGTTTCTAGAAAAATATATTCGGCTCCATATTAGCTCGAAAAATTCACCGTCCTCAAAATAAAAAAGAGAGAGAGAGAGAGAGAGAACGTATTTTCCACTCTTTGCGTCATTCATGGTTGCAATCCTTTGTTATCCCTTAAAAAAAAAATTCAAAAGCGTAATGTCTCTCCGGAGTCTCAAGGACAGTGGCTCCAATGTCCTGGAGAGCGACATCCGGACCCTTGCCGACGCCGTCCTCCACGGTTGGACCACCAGCAGAAGGGCCCGACTCCCGACACCCGTCCGATATATACTGTCCGACAGTTTTTCTATTTACCCGCCAGCCCTTTTCCACCAACTTTCCACCCGCCACCCCTTTTCCACCCACCACCCACTTTCCACCCGCCACTCATTTTCTATCTGGCGGCCATTTTCAACCCACCATCCACTTCCTATGACCCTCGGACCCCAACTTTGAGGCCCTGCACCCCAGGGGGCCCCCCAGCGCGCCGACGACCTCTTCAAAGGCATGCCGCCGAGGGGGGAGGGGGGAACGTGCACGTGCACTTCCCGGGAAAAGGGGGGAGGGAGCGTGGGAAATTCGCCAATAATGCCCTCTTACTACTAATAAAAGTAGGTATTTATTTTCAATTATCTCAATTAGATCGTGGGAAAATTAATTTTGTTTAGCTTACTCGGTATAAAAATGATTATTCTGAGCTATTTAATGACTTTTACAATTGTGAATGATTTTTACACCTCTAGTAGAAATTGTGCCTCCTAGCAAGTTCGTATCTGGTTCGATGTACGAGGATGCCAGTTCGACACGGCTTCATGGATTCAGCCTGAAACGAGCGTATATAGTACATTACGCAACTAGTGCGGAAAGCAGGCGGTTACTCACGAGGGCGGCGCAGCCGCCCGAGTGATACCGCCTGCTGTCCGCACGTGTTGCGTAGACTATTTTATATGATAAGTGCGTGATGAAGTCTGGGGGCGGAGGGGGGGGG
>NW_021680548.1:104484-105235 GCF_001412515.2 Diachasma alloeum
TTTGCGCGGTTGTTATCGTTCCACAGTTTATTCGAAATAGAATAAAATCGACGAATATGAAACGCGAGACAAAAGCATTATAAGTCTTTGTAGTCACCAGCACAGTACAACGTCCTTGGTACTCGGCAATGTGCCGGTGTGAAAAATAAAGATAGCACTAAGACAGGCATTTGTTTTGGTTTCACAAAGACACTACGAAACCACGATTGACGCTCGGGTGCTTCGAAGATTCTAGAAGCCTCGAGACGCCGATGAAAATGCCGTTGAGTACCCACGCGATGAAATTTTACGGTTTTCTATCGCGGTGAATTAAATTTAACACTCGAACTCGCGGAATGTGCTGCAGTGGAAAGTCTAGGATGCGTGGATGATCACCAGGATGGATGTACTTCACTGGGATGCGCGGGTAAAAACTTTCGATGATGAATGCACGCGGTTGCGAGGAGTTTTCACTTGTTGCACTCGCGCTTCCCTTTGATGTTGAGTGAGAAACTGCCTCTCACACAGTTTCCCGGTACCGGAACCAATGTAGGATTCGAGGTTGTGGTTGTTCGGGAAGATAACGAATCAACTACGCGAGGCAACAGTTTGCAAAACTGGTGATTTAGTTTATTGTCGTGAATGCGGTATGTACAGATGGTGAGTCGGTAGTATGAATATATACAGGATGAGGTGGAGAGATGTCCACCGTGTGGCATGAGCCAGACGACTAATTTCTGCTAGCGCGGGAGCGATTGCGACACCTGAGACG
>NW_021680548.1:105367-128969 GCF_001412515.2 Diachasma alloeum
AAATCATTAAGAATTCGCAAAAAAAAGAAAGTTATAATTATAAAAAAATATTATACAAAACGTTACATTTTTCTATAAAAGTTGTTGGTAGCCTCTGATTTTTGGANATGAGAGCGGTGCGATACGCGTCTCAGTGTGGATGTAGCGAGGCGCTACAGGGGGGGGGCTTCGCCCCACACGCAACAAATCATTAAGAATTCGCAAAAAAAAGAAAGTTATAATTATAAAAAAATCTTATACAAAACGTTACATTTTTCTATAAAAGTTGTTGGTAGCCTCTGATTTTTGGACTTTTGGGCATTTGCTAAAATATCTGATGGAAGATTTTCGTTGTTGTTATCAAAATCATCACAACGGATTCTCTTCTGCGGAGTTTTTGGCGATCCTGCTGTTGCTTCATTGGAGAATATTTTATTTCCATTTTCTTCAAATGTCACATCACCAATAAACTCCTCCTCATCAGTAAATAAATTCTCCTCACTGCCTAACTCTTCATCACTATCAGGAATTATACGATTTTGGCTCATTTTATCTGCTTCGAAAATCACCTTTTCATTTTTCGGTCATTCCATGTATTCACTATTCGGAGGTTAGATTTCCTTCCTTGTTATTCTCTTTTAATAGGTGATGCGCATGCGCGTCATGCGTTATTTCGGGTTTCAGTTGAGTGTGGGTAGGCGCTTGAAACCCGCTACTTTCCAGTTGACTATAGTCAACTGAAACCCATGCAGTTACACGCACGTATCATATAAAAACATTTTTCTTTATCTCCAACTCATTTTCTACAGATTTGACCGAAGTGTGTTCCAACCACAGGAAAATACACGCGCGTCACCCGCTTAGTTCCCCTCGACAATAGCTTCTTAATTACGAGAGATAGATGATAAGTTGTATGACAAAATATGTATCTTTCTCACACACCTGCACGGAAAGTTCGTACTTTCCTCCCGCTCATTAAAGAGCAAAATACGAAGTTTCCTTTGCAGGCGTGTCAAAATAGTATATTGTGCCCCTAGGAAGTAAATAGTATATTTCTAACCTAGGGAGGGAAAATAAAGGATCCTCACCGCCAGTGCAATTACCAGCCGAGCCGAAGGCGAGGTTGGTAAGCACGCGGCTGAGGGTCCTTTATTTTACTTCCCGTGGTTAGAACGCGATTTTCCGTCTCGGCGTAGGCGCAAAGTCAGAGTTCCCTCCCGCGAAGCGGGAGGGAAATGTAACTTTGCGCCCGCCGGGACGGAAAGTATTTTCTGACGAATGTGACGTTATACCCCGAGCCGAAGGCGAGGGTTATAATCACATTCGTCAGAAAATACTTTTACTGCCGTGTGGCGCACGATATTTTATGATTCGAGGACTGAAAACCGCGATTTAACCGAGCGAAGCGAGGTTAGAATCGCGGTTTTCCGTCCCTAGAGGCATAAAATAGCATGTGCACCTCGGGCGGGAAAACACGACTTTCCGCCCTTGATGCACAATATATTATTTCAGGTTACGAGAATTTCTTGTTCGAAGCTTTTTTTCCGATCCCTAACCATTCCTGTGATATTTCATTTGAAACAATGAAATTGTCATAAGCAAATAGACGACGCATGGTTTGGCGTAAAATGGTCGTCATATTCGTGACTAGCACCCTGAAGAACTGGAAATTCAATTTAGAAATTACTTTACTGCTTTAGTTTAGCATTTCGAGCCCCGAATAGGCTCATGTAACGTGGTGAAAATGAGCTGGCTCCCCTGAGATATTGCTAGCCTCGGTCCGAGGTTGAAATGGTCTCAATCCTCGAAGCTCGACGGATCGACCTCGAACCGAGTTTTCAACATCGATCGATCAAGGCAATTTTCTATTAAGGACGGTATAAAAGGAGGAAAACATGAGTACACCAATATTCGATGCCGGATCTGGATCTGAAGGAATATTTAAGGGATGGACGAAAACCAAATGGATTTTAACAGGAGGAGTCCGAGCGTCAAGAAACACGCGAAGCACGTTGATCAAACTCAGTCAATTTGATTATAATAAAGTCAATGTTTACACAGTAGTTGATTAATCGAGACGATCGAGAGATTGATGCGGGTCATAATCATAAATAATGCAGTTCAAAGCATTAAATAATGCAGGGCCATTAATACGCGGAACAATAGCAATTCGCAGGGCGATATGTACACAGTACGATAACCGAAATGCAAATGAGAGTGATTGATGGACCGCAAGGTGGCAGATGTCAATCATCGAAGGTCCCAACGTGCCCCAATTTAAATGGGGGTGTTCACACAACACCTGTCCATCAAGTGGCGCCTCAGGTGTCAGAGATGAGAGACCACTGGTCATTTGTGGTGAGAGAGCAGATCTGCTGTGGGCAAAGCCATGCAAGCATGCGAGCGAAGCTAGTGTGTGCAAGCGTGTATAGTGCGTGAGCCCGAAAAATAATTCGGTGTACAACCGAATATCCTAAAAAAAATTACCTTTTCTGTGATCTAATTGAGATAATTGAAAAAACACCTAGTTCTATTCCATGGAATCTAACGAAAATTTTGCTAAAAAAAAGTTTAAATCAGATGAAAATTGGGGTGCGAGGAGCAATTCATTTCGCTCGCTCCCATTGCGTATGGGCTGGAGTGGGTGTGACCCATTACGGGTCGAACAAACAAGTTTCCGAACAATTCCCATTTTTCTGTTTCCCGGGTAGAAATCAAGCCGCTCGAGCTCGGCTCGGAACCCGTATCCCAGCTAGAAATACGCCACTCCGCCCCAGCTTGGGATAAACTCCATGCGCGTCACATGTACCCGAAGTTGATCCGCGTCATGCGCTGACAGCCCAGCGTTAGACTATTACGCGAAACGCTTCGCCGGGCTTTAGTTGAATGGCCACTGCTCAACCTCAGGTTCATTTCCAATTACTCAATCCCAGTATACTTAACCTCAATAATGATTTGACAGGTCCGATGGCATCGTGATTTGAGTGAAAAAACAATCGAATAAATGTGAAGATGGCATGCTTTTTCAGATGAACAATCACAAGTTCATCAGAAATAACGTGATGTTAACTAATCGAATGGGATTAATCTGAAAATACAAGGTAGAACAATTCACTGAAACGTAGTCAAAACTTTCTTTTTTCTCGCGAATACAACAAACAAAATCAAGAAAAATAATCACTTGAAAAACGTTAACGAACCTTTATTATTAATTATCAACGCTACAGGAGAGGATATTCTTCATTTTTCGATAGGCCTACGAGTTCTAAGAATATTCTACGATTTATTAGGGAAATGTTGAATACAGGTATGCCAAAATAACACGCATGAAAAAATTCAACAGAAAAACCTAGCGCTTTCTATTAAATTTCTATTGGAATTCTATGAGAATTCTCTGGAAGTTCTATTAGAATTCTATTCGTTTCTTGCGCCGATTCTATAGGAGATTATGCAACTTCATAGAGTCTTTTTGTTAAGGTAAAATTTGGTGCAAGAAAGTAAATAGGTTTTTATGTTCCTATAGATTTTCTTAGGCGTAAGATTTCTAAGTGTTTTCCGCTCGATTTTTCTTGATTTTCCAAAGTATTCAAATTTTAAATCGATATTCTAAAAATGCATAAATATCATTCTATTCCACCCTCCACTCGAAACGACACGACTCAATCGGAGCTGAGTTCTAAGCGTTGAGCCACAGCTCAAACTCAAGTGCCGGGTTATGCCGTCTGATGAGCGTTCGACTGTGAGCCGGTATGGAGCGGCGTGTCGCGGCGTGAACTCGGGTCAAGCGGCAAGCCGAGGCTGAGCTCGCGCTCACCCGAGTTGCGGCTGAATCCCCGGTTGAATTTCTACCCAGGTTATTGGGAAAAATGAATAAATTTGGAAATTTCCGTCCTTCTAACAAGAAATCTGTTGAGACAATTTTGCTCAGCATCCAATCAAAATCCAATTACATTACTGGAAAAACTCCGGTCTTACGTGTGGTCTGAAACTAAGATCTAAGATCGTAAGTTCGGTAAACAGTCTTAAAACCAGATCAATATCTGATCTTAACATGAGATCAATATCCGATCTGAACACGCCGTTCAGACCTCAAATTTTAAGAGTGCAACTTTAAGATCGGAAAAGGATCTGATTTTAAAATCTTTAGGTTAGTTTAAGTCCCGCGAGGTGTTAGATCCACTGTCAATGTAAGATCGGTGTAGCGATGAAGATAAAAAATGTAACACCATTTTGGAGTCTTGTCAGAGACGTAAATAATCATAATAAATTGATTTATAAATTGATTTCATAAATTTATTGATTTATATATTAATTTATCGATATGCAAATTTGCTCAATACATAAATTATAAATGCATGGTAAATTAATCGTTTATTGAACGAGTAACTCAATAAATCATTAATTTACCATGCATTTCATAAAACAAATTCCAATGGACGAATGTTAGAAGCCCGAAATCACTCATTTTTTACCTTAGTTTTTCTAACTCATTTTGACCCTCAACTCTAACCCTTATTTCTGCACATTATTTTCAAGGCCGTGGCTGAAGGTGCTATGCGTGAAACACGCAAGCTTGCGTATTACACGCAAGTCTTGTGTATTACCCGCAGGCACTGCGTATTACACTCAGGCTCTGCGTATAACACGCAGGTTTTCCGTAGCACACGCAGGCTCTGCGTATTATACGCAATTAATACGCACGACCTGCATGTAATACGCAAGACCTGCGTGTAATACGCAGAACCTGCATGTAATACTCAAGACCTGCGGGTAATACGCACAGCCTCCGTGTAATACGCAAGACCTGCGTGTACCACACAAGACCTGCGTATAATACGCAGACCTTGCGTGTTTCACGCATAGTACCTTTAGCCACGGCCATGAAATTTTGGGCTGATTGATTCTCATTATATTTCAGTCTCGTTCTCGGGATTACAATCTTTGTAATAACTGATAGTACCGCCGCTTATGCAAGGTCAATTCACAAGTTTAGAGAGCAATTTGAAAAAAGTGCGCCCCAAGGGCTTGGTGGTGCCCTCTTCGATGCCTTAATTTTCATAACGTTTTTTGTGCTTGGTAGAGACACATGTTAGAGAGCATTAAAATTCCGAAAATAATAAATTACTGTTATCATCTTGACATTTTTTTGAGTACAAAATGTCTAAAAATAAGAAGAGAAACGGAGAAAATGTCTGAGAAGAAGAAATTCTTAAGAAGATGAGAAAATTGTAGAAAAAACGGGAACGCACCAGCGACGTAACCTCGAAAGGTAAAAATTTGGTCGTAATTTTTTCTAAACTACGTTGTACTTTCCACGGGCCACGTGTCATCGTCATGAGCGATCTCACGTTGCTGCTGGCTTATGGCTGGTGACTTTTGCACGAAGGAGGCAAAGACAACCAGTGCATTGAAAAATTGTTGGTCTTCTTTTACAGATGACAAAAGTGACAACAGTCTCTTCATGATGGAACAAAACCTAGCTGGCTGGGGCCTTTGGGCCTTGGGTCAAGCACGAAAGCACCCACCCCAAAAAAATAATTTTTCCAAAACCCACCCTTATAAATGCATATTTTTACGCTTTTCATTTATTGTAGGACTCTAAACAATATGAAAATTAAGGCATCGAAGAGGGCACCACCAAGCCCTCGGGGCGCACTTTTTTCAAATTGCTCTCTAAACTTTTGAATTGACCTTGCATAAGCGGCGGTACTACCAGCTATTACAAAGATTGTAATCCTTTCGAACGAGCCTTCATACAACTACAATCGAACGTCACTTACAGGTAAGTTCGTTTGATTTCCAATTTTGGGATAGAGCAATTTAACTGAAAATAGTTTTTGTCAAAAAATGAAACATCGTCATTCTTTTAATAATTTTCAAATCTGTACGACTTGACACGTCATCTACCATAAAATTATGTTCTTTTTTGCTTCATATTATGGCAGTGTTTAACCCCTCACGTACGGGCTCGGTATGTCATACCGACCCATGCAAAAACGTACGGCTCTTTTCAAAATTGAATATTTCCGAAACTATGGCAGATAATACAATCGGACTTACACCATTGGGAAGGTGAATACTGTAGCTTCAATCATATATTTTATTTATAATTTTTCATTCATCAGAAAATATGGGATGCGAAGAGTATTGAGCGTGTTGTAGACTTGGTAACAGAAAGGGTTAATACTGTGATAGACACGAATGTGTAGAGGGTCGTATATTTTGAGGGTCGAATTTTGTAACGATCAAAAATTTTTAGTTTATAAGCTTTAAGGGTCAGATGTTCTGAGAGTGAATTTTCGATTTCGTAATTTTCAATTATGTTCTTGCTATCCACCATGCAGGTGGATACAGATTGATTACATTGAAAACATTTGGGGCAAGTGAGACTGTTGAAAAAATTTATAAACATACAAACAAAGAAATAAAAATAGAATATGTATTAATTTAATAAGTGTGATTATAGATATATTATCTCTCGCTATGAAGAATAATAATCTTAGAAATAATAAATAACTTACCATTCCAATAAATTAAAATAACGATAAAAATAATAACGGACATTGGCATAGAAAAAAATATAGGAAACTTTCCAAGAAGGATTTTCACGGTAATGTATCATAGAACTATTGCGACAGATCCATTCGGAAGCTTATTACCAAGGAAATTGGTAGAGATGAAGAATTAAAAAGACTAATAACAAAAAAAATAACGGTCTCTCGGTTCTGTCGAATAGGCTCGCAACTCTGTTAGTTTTCCTGGAAATTTATAAAAAAATTTCGAAAAATCCGCACACTAACATACACACACCCATTTTCTAAAAATTTCATATCTTGACGTTTCATGACATTCTCCGTCATTTCCAAGCGAAATTAGGAGATCATAAAAATGAACGATTAAAAAGCTTCCCTTCGCAAGCAAAAATGCGTCTTCGAGACATTTACACGTAAATACATTACAAGGGATGAGTTGTGTAACGGTTTTCATGTCCTTCAATTGGAAATTATGAGTCCGGGACTCGTATCGAAATATACTATTTTGGCCGTATGACGAACAATATTTTTTGTCACGATGGAATGACAAAAAGTGCCTTTTCGTTCACTTGCAAACGAACAAAGGCATAGTTTGCCACTCGTTGAATTTAACATCACTAACAAAAAATAGCTTGGCAAATGACCGAAAGAGATTATCAGCTCGTATGATTGGCAGCCCTCACCTCGGTTCGCACTTCCAATTTCGCACTCGTGAAAAATCCGTCGCACTTGTATTGAAATATACTATTCGTTTACAAGTAAAAGAAAAGGTACATTTCGGTACAACGTGAACGTTGTAATAGTGAAAAAATATCTCGACCTAATGTATGCAAACTCTTACGGAGTAAGCTTATGGACGACTCATGGACGTTCACGTGAAGAGGGCCCACTGCCGATATGGAGTTATGTATAACTCCGATAATATTGATAAGATTCTGTATACATTTCACCCCCAAAACGATAGGGTGGAAGATTACGTCGTTACAGAAGATCAGTAAAATAATTTATCATTGGTACAAGTGGGAATTACGAAGATACAAATGTGAATTTCTCGGAAAATAGATGTAACAAAGTGGGCCCTTTTGATATGGACGTAGTAGCATTGGAAGGAAATTATAGGATTTTCCAGGAACCTTTCTTGAAAACAAGTATAGGTAATTTTCATCATAAGGTCCACAACCTATTTCCTGACGATTGTAGCTTTATACAATCACACTACAATCATACTACAATCACATTCGTCAAAAAAAACGTTGTGGACCGAGTGATGAATGTAGTTTTTCGCCATTGGCCCGAAAACCGCGATCTAACCGAGCGAAACGAAGTTAGAATCGCGGTTTATCGGGCCAGTGACAAAAAAGGTATTTTTTCTTGTAATTCTTACTTTGCTACACAGAAAGGGTTCCTTTGGGTACTTTGCTTTCTCCTCTTATTGTCACATTCAAAAAAATTTAAGAGAAATGAACAAATTTTTGAAATTTATTAATTAAAATTTTTTGTTTTTTCTACCCCTCGCAGAAAGGAAGACTGGAAGATGTAGTCGTGAACACATCCTACAGAGGCAAACAACTTGGAAAATTGTTAGTAACAACAATTGCTCAGTTAGCCAAACGTCTACAGTGCTACAAATTATCTCTGGACTGTCGTGATCACTTAATTCCATTTTACGAGACTTTGGGCTTCAAACGAGAACCAGGAAATGCGAATGCTATGCACATGAGGATTGAGGCTGTTACTGAACAATCTCGATTATGATTTTCGATATATTGTCATACTGGAGAGGTTGTAGTCTTCGGTTCGTGCTATAGTAGATATTATGTGGCCCAAAGATTGGAATCTCGCTAGTGCACCTTTATTCATTCCTGAGAATCTTAGGAATTTTCTAAGAATCTTCTAATAATGCTTACACATGGAAATGTTTATTCAATAATAATAATAATCATCCACTTATTTAAGTTGTATAATATACTTATTCTTGAGAATGTAGATGACGCTAAATTAATTATTAAGTCTTCTGGTCCCATAAACTGCAATTTTAACCTCGCTTCGCTCGGCTGGATGGCAGCTTTTGGGCCCAGAATCTTAAAATCGTCTGTATCACATGATCTCCAAAAGATTCTCTGACAAACTTGAGTTTATAATTCCAGCCAAAGGTGAAAATTATAATCAAATTTGCTGAAAAATACTTTGTGAGCCTATTGATGTAATCTACTATAACTTGAATGGATTCATCGATCATTTAAAAATAGTATGTTGTGTTACAAGTGCATGAAGAACAACTTTTTCCCACGCACGCGTAACACATCCTATTTTTTATGATACCTGCCGAGTTCACTGTTCGGAACGGTAGTGGGCGTAAATTGGTTATTTTTGTGCACGGAGTGCGTAACGTTCAAGGGAATCCACTTTATGCACGACCTACGAACTTTACGCACACTAAACCGTTTCGAAAAGTGAACTTTGGAGGCAGGTATCGCAAAAATAGATTAAACTTTCTTAGCAGCAGTCGTAGTCCGCAGTTTTGCCGCTCTTTTTGCTTCCATTTGCCGTTGTCTTGCTAATTTCCTCTCCTCACGTTTCCTTCTTGCTTCTTCGAATTTGTTGCTAGTTCCAGATCCTCCTACAACGGAAGAAACAATTAATTTCTCCAAAATTTTATATTGTCGTCTCGAGAGAACGGAGGAAATTCAGGCGGGGAGTTCTCATTAATCAGGATTGATTGATGAGAACAGATTCGCTAGTAAATTCTATTGGACTTTTATTGCAAGTTCTATGAATTTTTCACCGATCCTATTGATAAATTCCGGAGTTTTCCCATACATTTGTTTTAATAGAAAATAGCCAATAGTAACTTTTTTATAGAAAAAATCGATAGAATGTGACTGTTTGAAATAACTTTTTCATTGAGACATTTTCTAAAAAAATTCTTCGACATAAATTTTGCAATTTTTTTTCACTCTATTCTTTTTTTTCTGTTATTGAAGAAATCAAGCAAACTGACTGTAGTATTTTACACGTCAGGAAATCACTGCTTACAGCCGTTATGAAAACAAAAATTGTTCGTCATACGGCCTAGAAAAACTTTTTTAGCTCATATGATTACAAGCCTCGCCTTCAACTTGAGATGCAAACCCACATTTACCAGAAAAGTTTTTTTCTGTCTTATGACGAAATCCACTATTTACCTCAGTAGTTGGTAAATGACGATTTGTGGTGAATATAAGGTTGGCAGCTTGAACTAAAAGTGAGGGTTATAATCACACTCGCCAAGAACGTAATTTGCCACGAGTTTCTAACCTATCTTAACGTATGAAAAGATTCTATGGGATTTCCTATTGGATTTCTTACAGGATCCCCTATCATATGTAAGAGATTTTTGCCGGTGCTTCACCAGCAAATATCCCAAACTAGTTTGGCATCTTCTCTATCGCTCCATTGTTGGGCGCCAGCTGGATTTTCATGGAGAATCCAACGGTAAACCGGCCTCAGAGGATAACTCGTCTACCCTGAGGACTTCTCGTGGCGGGACTAAATATGCCGAGCCAGCATCAGCGTAATACGGTAGAGTGGGCGAGGTCCACCATACTAGGAGTAATTCACTCGATCGATCTTCGTCTTTTCAGGCGAGAGATTTCGATAAAGCTTATCTTTCAGGAGCCATTCCTCCATGTATCTTTCGCCGAGGATGTTTCCATTCCTCTCACGTATTTCTTTCCTCTCCAGAGTGGCTCAACTCTGGAGAGGTCGACCATTACCTGCGAATCCTTCTCACTCCTCGGAGCGCCGAACATTGAGAGGTACATGCGACACAGGTATCCGGAGACTTATTCTCATCCACCTGTGCAAACCCCAACTAAACCTCAATGCTCGGTAAAAGCATTATCATCGCGGGCCAACACCCAGATTACTCGTCGTGGAGGCACGTGCGATCGGGCCTCCAGGAGTCAGCCTAACTCCTGACCCACGGATCCACGCCAACACCACTTCTTTCATCCGAAGTGATGGATCCCTGAGAATATGGAATTAAAACATCCCACGTCCTCAAAGTAATCCGATCATTCTATTTGGGACGCCGAAGCGTCCCATTCTCTCGCTGTTTCGGTCTTGTCCTCACAACGGACCCCCATAATCCATACGGATTAATGCCACTAACCACTGTGCCGAGTAACCGGAAAACCATCCGCTCAACTCCAGTGCCTGTCACCGACTGTCTCGAAATCTACTAGGGCTTTCCCCCCCTAGTCTGAACATTTCAGCGGCGGTGGGTCATCCGTTACCCCACCACCACCAATCAGCTCACCTAGCCGTTGGTCCCTATAGGGAATATAGACTATAGTCTAAGTCGATAGCGCCTCTAGAATCGCCCAGTTGGAACGCCAGTACGTTGGCCCATTTTCCCCAAACACAGCTGGGCGAGTTTCTAAATATGGCGACAGCGTATCGACAGCCTCTCTATAATGTTCAGAAGCATGGTTTCACCCAAACCACGCCTCTTGGCATTATTTGATTGGTCTATTCACCTCACGCGCGGTTCACTTGAACCGCCGCTCGATGTCACTCTCATCTCTCGCTCAGCTTCTGCAGCTGGCGTTAGATGTCGTTCCTTACTGTTGCCCTCACTATAACCATCCTTGACTCATGGTTTTTTCGCGTTGGTAAAACAGTTTACCGTAACGAGAAAATCTCGTTACACATATTATTCCTATTGGATTTCCTACAGGATGTCTTATACGATTTCCTACAGGATATCCTGTAAGATTTTCAATACGATTTCTTATGAAATCTAGGGTCATAAGAGTCAAGAGTCATATGGAGGTCATGTAAGGGTCATGTAGGGGTCATATGAGTCATGTGAGGATTATATGAGGGTCATATGGGGTTCATATAGAGGTCATGTAAGAGGATCATGTAAGAGCCATATGAGGATCACATGGGACCATATGAGGGTCATATGGTAATATGAGGATCAAATGATCTTCAGTTCATTTTATCCTCCTATTACCATCACATTAAAGATGAGAATTTATATAGCGTTCCACATCTTTGTGACGTCATAGGAAAATGATTGGATGGGATTTGGATGAGGTAGGAGGGGAACCAAAATTATTCTCAATATGAATGACCAGAAAATTTTTTTATTGAAAAAAGTAGATAGTCCAAACCAGGGTTTGAACCCGGGACCTTTGGATCATGCATCGGGTGCTTTCCCAACTGAGCTATTCGGTTACTAGCTATTTCCTCATTTCAAATCATATAACCCCCATATGACCCCCACATGATCCCTATATGACATATTTGAACCTTATTGTGACCCTAAATTCCCCCTAAATTTTATAGAAAACTTTGTTGAAAATCTCATATGAAATCTTACAGAAAATCTTATAAGATATGCTATAGGAAATCCTATAGAATACGCTATAGGAATATCGCATAGGATTTTTTCATACATGATTCGGTCGGTCAGATCGTGGTTTTCGGGTCCAATGACATAATATTCATGTCATGTCATGTATATTTCATGTCGAGTGCCACGGGGGTTTTCGGCTAGTGGAAGGTTCGCGCGCCGAGCCGAAAACCCCTGTAGCACTAGACGCGAAAAGTCTTTTCGTTGACTTCTAAACGAAAAAGGCACAGTTCAGTCTCTCGTTGAACGTAACATCACTGTCAAAAAATATTGTTGGACACATGTGAGACGGGAATTTTCAACTCGTGTGGTGGGCAGCCCTCGGCTTCGCCTTGTTACACCCGTGAAAATTTCACACTCTGAAAATTCAATGCAACTTCACACTCGTGAAAATTCCATCTCATTCGTATCGAAATATACTAATATGTCACACGGCGATAAAAGTATTAGCGCTCGATGAAATAATGTACTATTCTGTCACTAGAATTGCGGTTTATCGGGCTTTGTGTCATAAAAAAATTTTAATTAACTCATAGTAAATGACATGTGACGGTAAACCTCACACTCGCCAAAAATGTAATTTACTAACTCGTTAGGTAAAAGACTCTAAGCGCACAACGTCTATAAACTGGTAATTTACACATTCAAAGCTACGCGTCCGTGAATCGCTGCTCCCAAAAAAAATTACTTTTGATCAGTAGAAAAAGTAATTGTATTCAGTACCAAGGGATTTCTGGGGAAAAGGCACATTTTTGTACTTCCTCGTACTCACAAAATAACTTGATGCAAGTATCATGCACCAAGTACCTGTGTACTGGTGAGAAGTACCTCAGTACTTGTCACAAGTATTTTATTACTTGGGACAAGTAAAAAAGTACTTGTACTGAGTATTTGGCTGGTTTTTTTTTTTATATTCCGGCCCTTTCTGCCCTCTGATTGGCTAATCGGCCCTATCCAACCCTATGCATGCGGCTGTGGATTCTACACTGCACCGCATTCGCACTCCTATAGAACATAGGAGTAGCATGGGAAACCACAGGAAACCCATGCCGGTACAGGGGGTCACTATATTAGTGACCTCCCGCTCGCCGGAGCCTCCGGTTGAAAAAATCGGTTCCACGGGAATCGAACTCACAACCTTTCGCACACTAGGCTCGCACCTAGCCACTTCGGCCACCGACGTCGGTAATTTGGCTGGTTCTTTTCAAAAGTACCAAATAAGCTCAATATAAGTGCACAGAGGAAAAAAGTGGGTTAGCTGTATAAACTAGTTTCTAGATTTTAGAAAATCCTGTTCTGAAGCTCTTTATCCTTGGTGGGATCATAAAAACTGAAGAATTTGGGGATTGTTTTTAAGAACTAATATTTTCTAAAACCAATGCTTAATTCTTCTTAATTTTAGACAATGTTCAAAATGAACTAAAAAATTGCGGCCTAGGTATTCAAAAGGCGTAAGTGCCCCATATATAGGGAGAGGTGTCCAAATATCGGGAGTTTCAGATGTGAGTAGAGAATATGAGGGGTTTCGTACATGGGGATTTCTTGAGGACGGGCTTAATTATTGGGAGGAGAGGTTTATATGGCTTATTTTATTTATGGGAGGAGAGCTCGTATATGGGGGGTTCATATATGGAAAGGGGGTGGGGTTATACATGGGAGGAGGTTATATGGGAGGGGGGTATACATGGGGTGCTTTTATATGTGAGAGTTGATTTTTTTCTAAAACTTAGAAAAAAGTTTCTAGATTTTAGAAAACTGAAGATTAGAAATGACGGTTTCTAAAATTTAGAAACAATAATAATAATACCAAATAATAATAATTTAGCATATCAATAATTCTCGAAAGCATCCATAAAAATCGCAATCTATTGAATTTTTCTTACAAAATACCTTCTGCTGAAGATTTCTATTTACAAAAATGCGCAAAAAAGCCCATTCTATCCACAAATAATATTCACTTTTCTCAATAAAGTAATCAATTCGAAGTACTGAAATTAAGTCCTAAAAGTACTTGAGAGAAGTTGAAAAATTACTTTTCACTAATACCTTTGGTCTTGGGAAAAGTACAAAAAGTACTGGCAAAAAGTGGTGAAGCTACTTGCTCCCAGTACTATTTCTACTCTATCGGCAGATGTGGACTTCATCCAAGGACACAAAATGTGCTTGGGACGAGTATTTTTAGAATTTTTCAAAAGTGAACTTCCCCCATGTACTGGTTTGTAGGGATAGCCAAATTTGTAATATTTTATTACGATTACTTTTGGAGCCCTTAAATAGATAACATCAACCTTGAAATTTTTTGATTAATTAAGTATCATCAATTCAAATATTCAAATTTTTAACTATTTTATCAATCAATAATTTGAGGTGGGAAGATTGACGATTACTTGTGTAATCGAAAATCCCCATTTAAAAAATTTGAATTATTTACTTACAAGGAACCCTAAGTAGGTGTCCGCCTCCGGTTTCGATGAAACTAATATATGTTATAGAGGAGTCAAAACTAAGGGACACGTATTTTTTCTTATCGGCTAATACGTGGATTTTGGGGGCGAAACTGTCCTCTGGAGTTGGCCATTTCTTAGGGTGTTTTGTCATTAGCGTATATAAAGAGAATACTCAGATAAAGAGAATACTCAGGAGGAAGCTCATGATGAATGATGAATATGTGAATCAAAATCATCCCCAGTGGTTAAAATTTAGGGGGTGGACTACCCTCGCGAAAAATTATTTTTCCAATTGAAAAAAAACCTATTCAGAATTTTATGGAACCAATTCCATTTGCAACAGCATTCAAAAAGACACAATACCTTTTTTGCATTTTTTTACAAATTGCAATTTAACGGCAAAAAAAACAATGTCTAGTAATTTGTGTGGGATAAAAGGATTAACAGTCAAATTCGTACCTGGTGTGGTGAATGTGGGGGGTAAGTAACCTCCTGACAAGTCAGTCTGCGATAAAACAAAAAAAACATCGTTTAAAATTTTATGAAATCATTCCTATTTGCTACCTAAGGAAATGCTACAAAGTAGCTTTTTTTGTTTTTGTTTTCTTCAATCGAAATTCGAACCCACCGAGTAGATTACGAATAATTTGCAAATCGTCAAATCTGCTGCCTATTTACTTTTCATGTAGTTTCTCTGGACGAATCGCCATGACAGCCTTCCCAACATCACAAGCATTGGATGACAACTCGATAAGGAAATATGACAATGATTATAGTAATTATTCAAGAATGGGATTCCAAGTAAACATTTCTAATAATGCTAGAGTTCATAGCATATATTTTTTGCACATATTATGATTTTAGTATCATTTCCCGAATTATCAATATTCTAGATAGGTAATATTAGGTATCATAATTCATACAGAAATTGTATTCATAAGAAAAATGCCACAAACAAAGAGATTTTTTCCATCATGAGCATCGAAATATAACGACATCGGTACAGTCCACAATGTCACAGTGGGGATGAGAAGATTGCCCGATGGCAAAATCGACGGGATTCTCAAACTCATCCGGTTTTTTTTAACAATATAACCACCTTTAAACTAAGCATGATGAAATAAATTTTGATATCTTTACCTTTCGATATCAACATAGGTAATAACTCTTTATTTGGAGGTGTTGCTTCTCGTACCGCTTCAGGGCAGTGACCACTCCACGAATCTATCAGCAGTAGACTTTTAGGTCCAACGTTCGGGAAAAATACTTTCTTCAACCAGATTTTCAAATGCTCTAAAAATTAAGAACATTTTAATGATCGTGATTAATGTATACAGAATATCAAGTGCTCTTGTGTCTTAAACATTATCTTACCTGAAGTGAGTTTCCTCGATTTTGAGGCAGTGACAAAAACATTGGATGGTCTGAAAAGATTCTGCTCCACGATAGGGTCTAAAGTTCCAGAAGGTTCTTTTAAAACCAGGAAGAGAGGTGACAGTAATTTGCCATCAGCAGAAATTGTGGGTTGTATCGTATAACTATGTGTTTTCGAGGTTATCAATTGTACTATACATGCCACTTGTTTTACGCCTTCTTCAGCTAAAGTACGTCCTGAATGAATTTCCAATTGAATACCACTCTGGTCCAAATTATAGATGTTTTCCGGTCCATACATGACAATATAAGGCTGAACATTATGAAGAAATTCGTCTGATTGTTTCTGTAGAGTTTCTCGATTTTCTAATGTCTTGCGCATGACAAATTTGTTAATTTTCCGAGATGTGATGCAATGTGCTTTCTTGAAATGATGTACCACCATGGGGAAGCCGTGAACGAATGTCATCAAATCCTATGCCGAGCCCACCTGTGTAGATCAATGTCGTGAAGAATCAATCCCGCATCAATTGCGTTGTTTATATTATTCAATGTATACTCCGAAATACACTTCAACTTCCTCATATATGTCCCTCTTTTGTTGATTTGGTGTGCCCACCGACGTCACTGTCAACTGGATTTCACCTTTTTGAATCGATTCGAAACTGTTTCCACAGAAAGATTTTGATCGTCTTTGCACTTCTCCAGAATTCTACTGCTCTCCGATTATAGTCAAAATCTACAGATTCCTTATCTTCCGAACAACTTTCAGATGATTCTTTATTCTGTGGTTGAAATTCTTAATCTTCAACCGCTATCATTTCTATATCTTTATAAGGCTCTTGAAAATCCAGGGATGTTTCTTCAATCATTTCCACACAATTGTATTCCTCCATGGATCGAAGTAAAATCGTTTGGAAAGTATCCACTAATTCGCATTCCGCAATGTTCACGGGCGTTTCAGTGATATTTAAAACTTCAAATGTTACCATGAGAAGTCTGATGACGTTGATTGGATTAATGTTCATCATGAAACGGTCACAAAATACAACACTCACTGCTAGACCGTTTTTCTCGACAGATTTTCGTACACTGAACTGCATGAAAGATGAAAGCCAAAAATACATATTTATCCCCATGATTTTATTTTTAAACAAAAGGAGTCACATTCCAATCGATATTGCATATCAACATATAAACATCGATGTAGTAAAACCACCTCAATTGTATGTTATTTTTAATTTCTTATACTCTACACAATTTTCGACTTCTCCATGACCACTGGCCAAATTTATCCATTCCTAGTACTACCCCCTCGCACTGCTTCATCAGAATGTTCAAGAACACGTATTTCATTCTCGAAGATGCAGACGATGGCTTTTTCTTTTGCCTACATATTCAGATTCCAGAAACAAAAAAAATGAACGAAGAAGGTACTCCGTATTTTTCTCATTCTGTTGGGAATAGTGATTTTATAAAATTTTAGATTATATTTTTTTTCCATTCGAAAAATGGTTTCTAGGAGGGTAGTTGGCCCCCACATTCAACACCCCCGAGGATGAATTTCATTGTTAATCTCATCAGTTCTCACGAGCTTTGTGTTACACCACGAAAATTTTCAAAATTGAAAAATTACAAGAAATTAATTTTTTTCACCGTCAAATTGCAATCTGTAAAAAAAACGCAAAAAGGTATTTTGTCTTTTTGAATCCTCTTTCGAATGAAATTGGTTCCATGAAATTCCGAGCAATAGTTTTTTTTTAATTGGAAAAATAATTTTTTCGTGGGGGTAGCTCACTCCCTAAATTTCAACCCCTGGGGATGATTTTAATTCACATAATCATCATTCATTATGAGCTTCCTCTTACATGGCAAAATATTTGTCTGAGTATTCTCTTTATATACGCAAACGACAAAATACCCTGAGAAGTGGCCAACTTCAAAGGATAGTTTTGCCCCCAAAATCCACGTATTAGCCGATAAGAAAAAATACGTGTCCCTTAGTTTTGACTCCTCTATAACATATATAAGTTTCATCAAAATCAAAGGCGGACACCTCCCTAGGGTTCCTTGTCAATAGTAAATTTACAGTCTCATATTAACAAATTTTAAATATTTCATTATTCGTAAAAATCAGATTATTAATATTATATTATTTGAAAAATTGAATCAACATATTTTAAACCTTCAATAATGTAAGGGTTAAATCCGTGTAATATTACAGGAATTTAATATTAATGGGGATCTCTGCTGGTTTGCACTGGTGAGAAGTAATTTTTTTTTGTGTGCTTACAGCCGGAATGACAAAAAATATTGTTCATCATACGGCCTAAAAAAATTGTCTAGCTCATATGATTGCAGCCTTCGGCTCGGGCGGCAAACTCATATTCATCAGAAGAGTATATTACAGGTCAAGCAGCGTAAAAAGACTTGTTGACCAAACGAACTTTACCCGCGCGAGCCGAAGGCGAGCGACGGTGAAGTTTATTTCGTCAGCGTGTCTTTTTTACGGTGCATGACTTGTGCAATATTTTTCATGCTTCTGTATGGCAAGATCACGCCCGCGAAAAACCTAACCTGCGCGGAAAAAGTGAATTTGCCGCGCAGAGGCATGAAAAAGTTTTTTTTGGCCTAATACCGAAATATACGATAAAAGAATAAATGGTAAACAAAAATGAAGTTTTTTGATTTTTTCTACAAAATGATTTCTATTGAGCATTGCTGAATAAAACATGTGAAAAAGCTAGCCAATATTTCAATGGCATCGGTGAAAGACTAATAGAGTTTTCAATAGAAGTTCTGCAGAAATCCAATAGAGTTTTCTAACAAATGCGCCAGGTTGTTCCATTGATTAATTTCTGTCGGTTGCAAGAAGAAAAGTCAAGAATCCTTTTTCACAGGGAATTTCCTGCAAAAAACGTATCCCATACCTTTTTCTGAAAATATTTGTAATGACATGACATGACATGAATGACAGTCTAACTTTTATATAGGAAACCATTCTACTCCCTCTCTACTGAATTCACATATTGAATAATTAATCAGGATATTGCAAATAAAAATGAATCAACATTCGAATAGCAGACATTCAATGGATTACATACAATCTTTATTTTCTGCGTTATTATTGTTTCTTTTTTATTTCTGCCAATTCCATTGATAGTGAGCTTGCGGATGGATCAAGCTACGTTTCATCTCAGAAATAAATAATTACAATTACTATCCAATTCCCCCAAATATTGTAGGTAAATCCAGCCTTAAAGATTTCGACAACTTTTTTTGTTTCTTTCGAATAAATATCGTTATGCATTTCAACGTGGTATTTTTATTTCGAGCGTTCGGTGATGAAATCCAAATGTCCAGACGAGAACTCACCTTATTGGCGAGGCCAGAGTCGTTATTTCTATTATTCTGGATTGTTTGTTCATTATTTTATTTGTTTTGTATCGCATCGATTCACTGCTCATTAGATGACGTCGAGGGATAGATCAAGGAGCTGAGAAGGAAATTTGGAGTTGTGATTGGGTCTCGCAATCACAAATACGAGAAATTGGACCACGACGCATTTGAATGATATCGTTGCTTTGGAGGTACCCGATGAACGAATTGGCGGTGCCACTTTACGGAGCCGGATTTTGGAAACTCCAGTGACTTTCTCCCTTTTGGCGGGAAACGCCTGGACGGATGTGAGATGTCCGAGAAAAATATTTATTCAATCAGAAGACTATGTTATGATTTTTGATGCGAAAATTTGTGAGAAATCTGGATTGTTAGCATCACTTGTTCACATTATTACGAGCGTAAGTTGGAATCGCTAGTTTACGTTACCTCTGGTTAGGTTTGATTGCAATGACCAATCAGAGTGAGATGAATCGGCCAATCATACGGTCGATATCGATGTTGGAAATGCGTTTGCTGGTAAGACGAGACCGGTCATTTCTCGTTTGGACGTCACAAGGGTCTGTTGTGTTTCGAGATACGTGTTGGAATCTGAGGAAATTCCAGAAAATCTGCCGTTTTTATGAGAGATAGATTCAGCCACCTGAGCATGAAGGCGCAGTCTGATAAATCTGTCCACATCAATGTTCCGTAACTTTTGATCCGCAGACAAAATTTTTGCAACAAAATTTCCGCGAAAAAATAACCGACGACAATTTATGCATTGAGAATGTTTCCACCGACAATTTCCCCCACATCCATTATTACCGAGGTATAAAATAACCACCGAGAAATTTGCCGGCGGTCTCATTCAGCTTTCATCCTCTTCTGAAACAATATCAAGTTCAAAAAAGAAAAAAGTATCTCAGAATTCAAAGATAACATTTAATTCGCCATTTTCAATTCGATTCATTTCACATACAATTACAGTGCTTCCGCCACTTCACCAGACAAATTCTCCGGGATTCATAGAAGCCCGCTACAGTGGGACCTCCGTAACTGCTCATCTACGTAAGTACACGCTGTCCCACCACACGAGGGCAAGTATTCCCCCACCATTACAATTCTCCTTTATGCCCGTCCTCTCTCTAACCTCTTCCGCTCTCTATCTACAATGCGCGTCGATTGTGCGCAATAGTATTCTGTATACCTGATACTTGGTCGTATGTGGTTATCCGTGATAATTGCGCGCAATCGGCCTAGTGGCTGGAGTCGCTTTGTAGCTACCATAGTGCTTGGACGTGTTTTTCTTTGCTCTGTGTTTTACCTACTATTGTTATAGTGGCCTATTCTCTTGCTAGTTTCTTTTGAGTTATTTCTTTTTTCTTTTTCACTGTCGCTGAAAAATTAGTTACCTAGTAGTTTAGTGCTAAAATCTGAAAAATTGAGTTACAACCATAATTTTGTGCAAAACAAGACTATCTACCTCATGCTAATTGGCATGCTTGTTGGCGTGGGTCGCCATCTTGACTTCTCTAAACCTCCATTTCCAATTTCATTCATGGTCTCCTACCTTCCTCTCATTAACTTCTATACGCTTCACTCCCTCACTCATTTAATTTAGCAAATTACCATACAATGAGCCACTCTCAATATCACTTTTCCCAAAACCGCGATGATCTTCCTGATCCTAACATTTCTCCATTCCCCCTATTCCTCAATGATCATGATGACCCATTCTTCAATCCCCTTTCCCCTAATGACGTCCTATCACCTGCTCAGCAGGAGCTGATTGAGGCCGCTCTTTGGGACGAATATAGAAGATACTATTTTGAGA
Source organism: Diachasma alloeum (assembly GCF_001412515.2). Taxonomy (NCBI): domain Eukaryota; kingdom Metazoa; phylum Arthropoda; class Insecta; order Hymenoptera; family Braconidae; genus Diachasma; species Diachasma alloeum. The sequence continues at coordinate 126,320 of NW_021680548.1, forward strand.
ACAATATACCCACCACTGATCCCCATATGACAATCGAAACCTTAAAAGCACACGCAATGGCTTCCAAGCAGGATACCATATCGCATCCCCTCACTTCTCTTTCGACATCGCCAAGAATTCCCCTATCTCAAAATCAATCTATTATGGAAACCGATCATGAGGAACACCCTGGTAAACGAAAAAACTCCAGTAGATACGGGGACGAGTCGTCTGTGGACTCGGACTCTGAGAGAGCGGTTAAACAAGTTCATGTGTCGATCCCCCCCCCCCTGTCCTCCACCACTAGTTCCCATTCAACCCAATGAGTTTCTTGAAAAGGAATTCACCCAAAATGAGTTCAATCACGCCCTTTTATCTTCTAAAAAATCATCTTTCCCAGGCCTAGACAAAATTGACTATATGATAATTAATAAACTCCCTGATTCATACAAAGAAGTAATCTGAGGGCCGATTTCCTGACTATTGGCGCCAGTTCCTTGTCTTTTTACTACCAAAAAATGTTCCAAATAAATTTAGACCCATTGCTCTTACGTCCTGCTTCATCAAACTTTGTGAAAAAATATTTGCAAATACTCTCGCTTGATGGTTGGAAACTCAAAACATTCTGCCGCAATATCAATTTAGCTTCCGTAAATTGATATCCTGTGGTGATAACTTAGCTATACTCATAACTGAAATTTTCACCGGCTTCGCAAAAAGGCAATTTACTCCTGCAATTTTCTTGGAAATAAAAGGGGCTTTCGACACTGTCGACCCTAACACCCTTTATCAAGATTTAGGATAAGTTCTATCCTTCATGAACCTACAAATTCACAAACCCAAAATCAACTCCAAACTTTTGCCCACCCCTTATAATTACTCCTTTGAACTCATTAATCACAAATCTACTATTAATATCACAATGAGTATAGCGACCAAATTTGCTGATTGCCCAGAAGAAAAGCTCCAAGAACTCATCATTAAAGAAGATCTTCAAAACCACATTCAAATTTATACAGATGGTTCGAAGACCAATATAGGGGACTATGTAGGCTACGCCATCTATATTCCTTCCCTTAATTTCGAAGTTCTGCATAAAATCTCATCATTTGCATCCATTTTCACAGCTGAAGCATTAGCAATTCTCACTGCCCTCCGCTCTATCCCACAAATCAATCACACTGAATTTCTAATACTTTCTGACTCATTAAGTGTTCTGCTATCCTTACTACACTCTACCAAAAACACCAAATGTCACCTTACATTTTAAATATTAAACGAATGGCACGCTCTCAAGGTTCGAGGTGTTCAGGTCGTATTCGTTTGGATCCCCTCATTACCGTGCATAAAAATATCCACGGTAATGGGGGGGTTGACACACGAGCTAAAGATGTGATCACCTCCGGAGTCCTCCAAGACACTTCTCTCCCCTCTTCAGATTTCAAAGAAATCATTAACGATTTAATGAAATTATCCACATCTCGCATTCTCAGAAAAAGAGGAGACCACAACAGCAATCATTACTTTAAACATTTCTACAGAGGCTGGCATCGCCCTTGGTATGAAGAACTACTCGACCGACCCCAAATCACTATGATTTTCAGAATGAGATCCAATCACTTCAACCTAAACGAAAGCCTAGCCTGAAAAAACAATCAACTCTCCACTTTGTGAATGCAAAAAATCCCAAACTCTAATCTACATTTGTTGGCTCTGTCTTATTTATAAAAAACAACTCACTCTCATTAAATCTATCAAAAAATTAAAAATAACTAAATTCAACATAAATGAATTAATTTTCTCCCTTGATGCCAAAATCGTCTATATTCTTTATAACTTTATTAAAAAGACGGGTCGCAAAATTTAGCTCTTGCTTTTTCTGCGTCAAATCTACCACCTGTTTCCTTTTCTCTACCTTACCAATCTTCCTACCACCGGGTCGCAGTAACGTCCCCTAAAGGGATAACGGCTAAGTAGCCAAAGCAGCTAGAGCCATAAAGAAGAAGAAGAAGACCTAGTGCAAAGAGGATTGACTAAAGTAGAGGCTCAGATCTCGGGGTTGGACTGACCCCAAGCCAAAAGTAGTTCGACCCCAACGGAGGGATGCCGCCACGGTCGAATCTGACGGCTGGGCGAACTGCCTGTGCGGGTAACTCGGCAGTAGCAGTCCCGCTGTCACAGGGATAGTTACGGAGGGGAACCTATGTCCTCCTCGCCCTCAACATGTTCTTAATGTTTTTCAGGTGACTCATTTGCTGGCTAATTAATATTAAGGAATGAAACACAGAGGGTGTGACGGAGAATTAAATTCCCCATCAATCGATCCCCGTTGCATCCCTTAATCTCTGTAACAAAAAAATACAAACTACGACAAAGTCATGGGCCAGTGAGAAAAATAATTTTCTTCTCGGCGCACAGTGACGAAAACAGGGATGAAAACAGGGCAGTTCGACGGGGAATTAAATTCCCTATCAATTAACCCTCTTTCATCCCTTAATCTCTGTAACAAAAAATTAAAAACTGCCATGAAAGTCAGGGGCCAGTAAGAAAAATAATTTTTTCGCGGCGCACACTGACTTTTCACCATTCGCCCGGTAATTAAAAATTCACCTCTCCCTTCCTAATTGAGATTAAGGGATGAAAAAAGGGCACTTCGACGGAGAATTAAATT
>NW_021680548.1:129256-129407 GCF_001412515.2 Diachasma alloeum
AAAAATTAAAAACTGCCATGAAAGTCAGAGGCCAGTAAGAAAAATAATTTTTTCGCGGCGCACACTGACTCCCGGTAATGAAAAATTCACCTCTCCCCTCCTAATTTTGATTAAGGGATGAAAAAAGGGCAGTTCGACGGGGAATTAAATT
>NW_021680548.1:129653-130022 GCF_001412515.2 Diachasma alloeum
CCTCTTCCTTCCTAATTGAGATTAAGGGATGAAAAAAGGGCATTTCGACGGAGGATTAAATGTTTCATTAATTAACCCTCTTTCATCCCTTAATCTCAATTAGGAAGGAAGAGGTGAATTTTTAATTACCGGGCGAATGGTGAATAGTCAGTGTGCGCCGCGAAAAAATTATTTTTCTTACTGGCCTCTGACTTTCATGGCAGTTTTTAATTTTTTCTTACAGAGATTAAGGGATGAAAGTGGGTTAATTAATGAAAAATTTAATCCTCCGTCGAAGTGCCCTTTTTTCATCCCTTAATCTCAATTAGGAAGGGAGAGGTGAATTTTTAATTACCGGGCGAATGGTGAAAAGTCAGTGTGCGCCGCGAA
>NW_021680548.1:130223-130350 GCF_001412515.2 Diachasma alloeum
GTGAATTTTTAATTAGCGGGCGAATGGTGAAAAGTCAGTGTGCGCCGCGAAAAAATTATTTTCCTTACCGGCCCCTGACTTCCATGGGTGTTTTTATTCTTTTGTTACAGAGATTAAGGGATGAAAG
>NW_021680548.1:130592-131111 GCF_001412515.2 Diachasma alloeum
TTTTTTGTTACAAAGATTAAGGGATGAAAGAGGGTTAATTAATGGAGAATGTAATTCTACGTCAATCTGCCCTTTTTTCATCCCTTAATCTCAATTAGGAAGGGAGAGGTGAATTTTTAATTACCGGGCGAATGGTGAATAGTCAGTGTGCGCCGCGAAACAATTATTTTTCTTACTGGCCCCTGACTTCCATGGCTGTTTTTATTCTTTTGTTACAGAGATTAAGGGATGAAAGCAGGTTAATTGATAGGGAATTTAATTCCCCGCCGAACTGCCCCTTTTTCATCCCTTAATTTCAATTAGGAGGGGAGAAGTGAATTTTTAATTCGCGGGCGAATGGTGAATAGTCAGTGTGCGCCGCGAAACAATTATTTTTCTTACTGGCCCCTGACTTCCATGGCTGTTTTTATTCTTTTGTTACAAAGATTAAGGGATGAAAGCAGGTTAATTGATAGGGAATTTAATTCCCCGCCGAACTGCCCCTTTTTCATCCCTTAATTTCAATTAGGAGGGGAGAGG
>NW_021680548.1:131365-132034 GCF_001412515.2 Diachasma alloeum
TTTTTATTTTTTTGTTACAAAGATTAAGGAATGAAAGAGGGTTAATTAATAAAGAATTTAATTCTGCGTCGAACCGCTCTTTTTTCATGCCTTAGTCTCAATTAGGAGGGGAGAAGTGAATTTTTAATTCGCGGGCGAATGGTGAATAGTCAGTGTGCGCCGCGAAAAAATTATTTTTCTTACTGGCCCCTGACTTTCATGGCAGTTTTTAATTTTTTGTTACAAAGATTAAGGGATGAAAGAGGGTTAATTAATGAAAAATTTAATTCTGCGTCGAACCGCTCTTTTTTCATCCCTTAATCTCAATTAGGAGGGGAGAAGTGAATTTTTAATTGGCGGGCGAATGGTGAATAGACAGTGTGCGCCGCGAAAAAATTATTTTTCTTACTAACCCCTGACTTTCATGGCAGTTTTTAATTTTTTGTTACAAAGATTAAGGGATGAAAGAGGGTTAATTAATGAAAAATTTAATTCTCCGTCGAACTGCTCTTTTTTCATCCCTTAATCTCAATTAGGAAGGGAGAGGTGAATTTTTAATTACCGGGAGTCACTGTGTGCCGCAAAACAATTATTTTTCTTATTGGCCCCTAACTTTGATGGCGATTTTTTCCATTTTTCACAGAGATTAAGGGATGAAAGAGGGTCAGTTGGTGGGGAATTTAATTCTCC
>NW_021680548.1:132201-170807 GCF_001412515.2 Diachasma alloeum
GGAGAAGTGAATTTTTAATTCGCGGGCGAATGGTGAAAAGTCACTGTGCGCCGAGAAGAAAATTATTTTTCTCACTGGCCCATGACTTTGTCGTAGTTTGTATTTTTTTGTTACAGAGATTAAGGGATGCAACGGGGATCGATTGATGGGGAATTTAATTCTCCGTCACACCCTCTGTGTTTCATTCCTTAATATTAATTAGCCAGCAAATGAATCACCTGAAAATCATTAAGAACATGCTGAGGGCGAGGAGGACATAAGTTCCCCTCCGAAACTATCCCTGTGACAGCGGGACTGCTACTGCCGAGTTACCCGCACAGGCAGTTCGCCCAGCCGTCAGATTCGACCGTGGCGGCATCCCTCCGTTGGGGTCGAACTACTTTTGGCTTGGGGTCAGTCCAACCCCGAGATCTGAGCCTCTACTTTAGTCAATCCTCTTTGGGCAGTTCGCCCAGCCGTCAGATTCGACCGTGGCGGCATCCCTCCGTTGGGGTCGAACTACTTTTGACTTGGGGTCAGTCCAACCCCGAGATCTGAGCCTCTACTTTAGTCAATCCTCTTTGACCTAGTGGCTCTGTCCCCCACCATTGCCTCTACATGCATCTCTTTTTAACTCAACGCTCAAGTTCTTTCGCTGGCGAAGAAGGGTCCTTTCATAAGTGCAAATTCCGAGAAACCCAAACCCCGGGGGGCGTGCAGTTATGGAGGTTCCACTGTATTGCGATTGATAAATATACAGTATGACCATTCCCTGACATTGAATCAACACGAAATTATAAATAATACTGAATTAAAATCAAATGAAATCCAAATTTCATAACACTGAATTTGTATAATAGTGAATTAAGAGCAAATTTCGTGTGAGGTAACGCGGCTATCGGTGATAATACAAATGAAGAAACATTGTAAAGTAGTGAATTTGATTGGAATTGAAAAGAGAGAAGGTGGTCGGGAACCCTTGCTACTTACTGTTTATCATCCGAAATTGTAAACACATGAAATATTGGATAATTTATTGACGGATATAATGTACCAAGAATAAATTGACGGCAGATTAGATGTCAATAATACAATTGTCGCTGGAAAAATTGTCTTCAGTTTTTTTTTCTTTCGGGAATTTTGTTGCGAAAATTTTGTCGTTGACATTTGGTCCACGGATCAAAAAGCGTGTAACCCACATCAAGGCTAAACAACTGCGTAATGTGTTCAATTATGAGATGAAAATAGTAACAAAAGATTTAATAGAAAGGTGAAATGGATAGTTACCAGAAAGAAAATTCGAACAGGTCGAAAAGAATAATTGTTACATAGTTAGGTGATAAAAAAAAAATTTTGCAATGACATAAATCTCTTTTATTTGTTAACCTTTTTTTCTTCTTCATGTTGATACTATTATCCTTGACGATTCAGCAGCCCCTGAATTAAGGGGCTGACGGAGTCAGTTGGGGGCAGTCTTTTTTGGGGCCAAGAAAGGGTAAATGAATACCCAAACATTGTGCAAGTTGATAGATGAATTATTAGCTCATTTTCGCTTTGACAATTACATTGTTTTTCATGAATTTACCCTTCAGACCCTTAGTTTTGCACCCTTATATTGTGACCCTGGAATTTGGCCATTAAATTTTTACTCTTAGATTTTGACCTTTATATTTTGACGCTTGTGACTCTTAAATTAAAAAAATAAGGCGAAAAATTCAGGGGACGCTCAAGTTCAGGGGACGCTAAAATTCAGAGGGCGCTCAAATTCAGGGGCCTCTTAAATTCAAGGGACGCTGGACGCTAGGGGCGCTCATATGGAAGATGTTTATGGTTACGGTCACACCGCTACGGTCACACGAATGGGGGGGGGGGGGGAAGCTCCCCCACCGGGTTGGCAAGCGGAGCGAGCAGGTGGCGAAGCCCCCTAGTATTTCAATACTTATATTCCGACCCTTATATTCTGACCTTTATAATTTGACCCTTATACTTTGACCCTTGTAACCCTTACATTGTGATTCTTGGATTTTGACCCTCACATTTTATAATGAGATGTTCTCGCTGCGGGTTGAAATCCTCTCATATAGATATTTGAACTTTTGAAATTAGTATAAATAGAGACTGGAAGAGACATCTAGAGGCGGCTGAACAAGCCCCGACTAGGTGAAACGATCCACAGACCGATGAAAAGCTGACGGCATAGCGGTTTTGGGTGAAACTGCGACCCCTGGAAGTCGTGAGGACGTTACTAGACTTTCGCTAGTTTAGAATTCGCCCAAATTGTGTTAGGGGAAATGAGTCGACGTACAGGCTATCCAACTGGACGATTCTAAAGGCTACGTCAGAGTAGACTCGAGACTAACGGCCAGATGAGAGCACTGGTGGCCCCGGGATCTTGTCGGGTTGATTGGTGGGGATAAGGTAACGGAATGACCACTGATCTCTATATAACTGGAAGGCTTGTTCCCTAAAGCGCTTCTGAAGCAAATTGAAGGCTCACTTAGCGCCCCTATCACAGGCGGTGGTACTAAAATATACAACAATGCGTATGCATGGGCATAATATACGAAGTGCGGGATGGTAATATGACAGTCAGGATCGTCAGGATCTAGAAATGCCCTTGACATTTTACCACCTTTATGCTCCTGAAAAATGATGAATGGATTAAAAACATCACTCATCTAAATGATATCTATCAGGGGGTTCCATTCCTATTCTTTTTATTTTTCTATTCTATATGGACTCGGAAAACTCAAGATGTGTATATGTTGAGGAGAAAAAAAATGCGAAAATGCTTTTTTAACATTAATAAAATTCATTTCACCTCAAAACCATTCAATTTAAATATACAATTTTGAGATATATACAATTAATTCAATGGTCGTGTGCAAATTAGATGAATTTTCTTCGCAAGATTCTTCTTCATGAGATTCCATAACAATCAATAGACTCCTTTGAGAAGTGCTCGGAACACAAACAGTCATACTTTTTGGGTACCCAATTCGAAAAACCCATATTTTCGATCCACTGCTTTTGTAATATTCCATCTTTTGGAAATCTAACAATGAAAAAAAAATAACATAATTTTTTCACTTGTTATTTGATTAAATCCTTCAATCGCCAAGGGTGAATATCGACTATACGATATGACATACTTACTCATGAAACGATAGATTTTTCCATTTTGTTTCATCTTTCTTATAATAAACACAAGGAATCATTGTAACTCATATGAGGTACAAGGTTTCAACAACTTAATTGCAAATTATTTTCCTTGGTAAGTTAATTAACAATATCACAACACAAATAAAAACACGTCACTCAGCTCCACAATGAATTTTTGGTTATGAACGCACGGTAAAATTACCATCCCCACTAGCAACATTTTAGATGCATGCGCACTGGTATCGGATTTAGTACCACCGCCGGTAATAGACGGCGCTGGGTGAGCTTTCAAATCGACTCACTTTTGGCGTGCTGGGCCCATAAGGACAAGCTATCCAGTTATATAGAGATCAGTGGGAATGACTTATCGTCGGCGAGATATCCGGACTAAGAGGACAAGGCCCTAGTCAGATTCCGAGTTAGTCGAACGCGTAAGATCAAGCGGAGAGGTCGAAGAGACTTGTCCGGCGCAATTTGTGGTGCTGGCTTGAAATATAGGCAGGGACAGGGGCGTAACCCAGCGTGATCAGGAGCATAACTCATGGTAGCGAACGTAGAGGAATGCATTCCCCGCAAACGAAAAAGGAGTCATTTCGGCCCTCGAAGTGACGACTGCGTAGTACCGGCGTTATTCGGACCCGGTTAGAACGAAGTGAAGGCGTATAGGGCCGTGGCCCACGAGTTGAGTAGTCCTCCTGTCGGTCCGACCATGCGCCGACATTTTTAGTAACCGGGAATGGTGGCTCGCCATGACCGAAGCGGTAACTGGTGGTTACCGCGTGGGTCTCCGCGTGGTTACCGAGTGTGGGTGGTCGTAGGGTGGATAACAGTGTTCCACCCTGGTCGGATCAGCCTCTCAACGTCTCAGGCTCTGAGGAGTCCCGGCTGATTCGCAAATAACTCTGAAACTCTCCCGTGTCGAAATACTCGGGCGGAGAAGGCATGCTGGAGGAGTCGAACGACATTTTTATTCACTATATTTTTTGAGGTTGTGTTAATCATACAACAATCTACTTAAGTGGTTTAATAGTTCACAGATGGCGCTTCAAAACGCCGTTTATTGCGAAAAATTCTTTCAATTCAAATAGGTGTTCTGATCAATTTAATCTAGGGGCCGAGAATTGATTTATACACCTAATAGATTCTGATTATTACCGTCATTAGGTAGAATGTATTAGCAGCTTATAATTCTTTTTTGTTACGCCCATGGCAACGTTTGATTCACTGTTGGATGAGCAAGCGGAGCTTGCAGAGGTCATCGGGCAGTCCTAGGATACCTTGACGAAAAAGGAGGTGACTGCAGCAAGGTTGGAGACGAGGATAAAGGCTCTCAATTTAAAATGGAACAAATATCAGGACAACCACGCTACTCTCTGGAGGCTTAAGTATAGCGGTTGTTAGGAATTCTAGGGAATTCCTAGCGCCAACCAGAGAGAACCGAGAACTTCAAATGGTCGTGAGTTAGACAAAGATCCAGAGCCTTATTTTATCATCAAATCAATATGAGATAATCGATAACGAAATAATTTAGCGTCTGTAGATTCAGGATTAATCAGATCACATACGGTTAATTTTCGTCAATTTTATGTAGTTTGAAAATTTTATTAGGTGTGTGAATATGACTCCGCCCTTTCCCAACAGATTTCGTTTTTAGTATTGCTTACGTGCACTAATAAATGTCAACACTTGTATTCGATAGTACTTTATGTCTGCCGTCAAACGCACTATGTGACATTTGGTTGAAATGTAAGCAACAAGTTTTTTTACCTCCGTGCCAATGTCGGTTTTCGTTCCAAGGAAACATCATTTGCGGGAAGTGTTATTACACTATTATATTGCAAAGAAAAGTGCAGCGGAAACTCATCGTTTGCTTGTGGAGATTCACGGTGAACATGCTCCATCTAATACAACTTGCAAGAAATGGTTTTGACGATTTCAAAATAATGATTTTGGCACTGAGGACAGAGAACATGGAAAACCACAAAAAAAATTGAAGATGCTGAATTGGAGGCATTATTTTCAGAGGATTCTTGCCAAACTCAATCAGAATTGGCTGCAGTATTAAATGTTGAACGATCAACTGTTGCAAAGCGTTTAAAAGCAATGGGAATGGTTCAAAAAGTTGGTAACTGGGTTCCATATGAATTGAAAGAAAGACATGGAACGTCGAAAAACAATTTGTGAAATACTACTTCAAAAACAGCAGAGAAAAGGATTTTCGCCTCGAATAGCCACAGGAGATGAAAAATGGATATATTATGAGAATCCGGCCCATCCCAGCCAAAAAGAAATATTCACAGTGCCAAGGTTATGCTCTGCATTTGATGGGATTAGAGAGGTGTTGTATATTATGAGTTGCTCGAACCCTCTCAAACTATTAATGGAGAAGTTTACCGACGACAACTAATACGTTTAAAGCGAGCCATACAAGAAAAACGACCAGAATGGGTGAATAGGCACAGTAAATTAATTCTTCAACATGACAATGCCCAACCGTATACCGCCCAAGTTGTGAAAAGATATTTAGATGGATAGGACTGGGAAGTGCTACTCCACCCGCTATTTTCGCCAGACATAGCTCCTTCGGATTACCACTTATTCCGAAAACTGCAGTCAGATCTTACGGGAGAACAGTTCACTTCGTACGAAAGTATCAAAATTTGGCTTGATAATTGGCTCAGCTCAAAAGACCAGGATTTCTTCAGGCAAGGAATACATAAATTACCTGAAAGATGGGCGAAGGTTGTAGCTGCAGATAGAGCATACTTTCAATAAACTTTTCTTTAATTTTCTAAACAAGCAAATGTGTTTTATTTGAACAAAAAAGGGCAGAGTCATATTCACACACCCAATAGAATGCAGGTCTGCTATAATATAATAGGTTTTTGTTAGTGTTTCATTCGTTGTGCCGCTCGTGCGCAAGGAATTTCATGAATTTAACTGTACGGGACCGATATGATTCTCGCGACATAGGCCGAGATGTTAACGAGCTGCGCGATTATTGAGGATTTTTCGTTCGTTGGATACTTTGAAGAAATGTGTAGGTGCAGTTGAAATACTGCCGCTCCATAGGTGGATTAATTGGAAAGGGATAGGTCAGTTTTTGGGTTCCGGTGTAAGATCACACGATCAATAATGGCCGTTGTACTCGTATGAATTGCCAAGGCCATTTACGTTTATGGATTATATGTTGTTTTTTGTTTGCGTAGTTAAATCTTCTGTGCTTCCATGTAATGAATGTTTTATGCATCTCTATCCCAAAAATCCTGGAGAATACGGCTTCAGAGAGGAAATCATAGTTGATAGAATTTATCTGGCCGAATAACCGCCTCGATATTCCAGATTGGTTTTTTGTTTAATCTTAGATTTATCTCGAATCAAGCGCTGAAAGATTGTCGAGTTTGTGCACTCATTATTCTTGTTATTATATCTTTTCTCTGCGCCTAGTGCTGGACAGTTGCTACGTTATAGCCTGTGATCTTTCCCAAACGGAAGCATACATGAAAGGATACACAGGATATGCTTTCGTTTGTTACATTTCATCACTAGGTTTTGGTTTTCGTGTTCCTTTTTTTTTAGAATTAGCGTCTGGTTACCCGTTTTCCACCTGAATTTATGCCTTTCCCCATAACCGACGCCCTGAGCAGCGCGAGCAACCTTTCATCATTCCTTTGGCCATTTAGTTTTCAAGTTTTCAAGTTTTGAGTTTTGGTTCTTCGTCAGGGTTTCCGCTTCGAAGTAATTTTTCGATTTGTTGTTTCCGTCGAGACAAAGAGCAACTGGCGAAATTATCGAGTTATCCTTAGTTCCTGACTTCACCAAGGGAAAGGCGCAAGCTAAGGTCCACGTTACACGGTAAGCAAGAGATTCGAGCAGTTCTAGATGAGCAGGCATACTTTGTGAACAAGGAACATAGGAATTGCGAGAAGATCTATCTCTCAGTCCTGTAGAGGATGCAGACATTGAAGAACGAAGCTGACGCAGGTGTAGCCGAGGACCAGGATAGGCATAACTTGTCGCTTGCTCTTCCATCGGCTTCAACAATAGTTTTCAGGGCTGAAGCTGCCAAAGTGGGAAATAACTACTTTTGATGGAGACCCAGATAAATGGATCTGTTTTCGCGATATGTTCCTGAATCTGATCTCCAGGAATGCTAACCTCAGGTTAGTGCAAAGGTTGTATATTTTGAACGGTCATCTCACAGTTGCAGCGGAGAACCGAACGAGGAATATCGCTCGTTGTGGGGAGAATTATCAGCTGGTTCTGAGCACCTTGATGGAGTTCTACGTCAATGAACGTTCTTTAGTAAATGTGGCTGTGTCGATGATGGTCGGCACTTTTATGAGAGGCACTTTTATAAAGGCAGAAAACGCTTGGGGCGTTAGCGGAGCCGCTGACATGGACGGAGTTCACGAAATTCCTGCTGTCAAGGATTAGGATGCTTCAGTCTTGTCAAGCTGATGGTGCAATGGTACCGTCTACTAGACTTTCATCTAGCCCGACCAAAGGTAAAAGGGCTCCCAGTACAGTCAAGTTGAATCAAGTGAATTCTCAGGGGCAAGGACAGGTTCTGGGCGCAGCAGAAGGAGTTCGCTGATAATGAGGCTGGATTGAATCCGAGACGGAGCAGTGTGAGGACTACATCAGAGTTTCGTGTTCGAGGGATTCGAGCGGTAGATATATCGTGTGGATGCCCTTCAAATCATCCCCATCCAGATTAGAAAATCCTTACGGTCTCGCAAGGAAGATTTTAAATCGTCAGTGTCCTCGGGTTGCCGGGAACCCTGAGCTTTTTCAGAAATTCAGAGATTTAGTGGAAGAGTACGAGAAGCTAAGGCACATGACTTGGGTGACTCCAAGGGGTAACAGCTCAGCAATCATCTACTATCTGTCACATCATCCAGAATTCAGAGAGATCAATCGGACTACGAAGTTGAGGGTTATATTTAACAGCTCAGCCAAAACAACGTCCCAGCTTTCTCTGAATGACTTGCTTCATGAGGGGCCCAAGTTACAGTCCAATATTCTTGACGTCATCACTCAGTGAAGGAGGCATCGGTTTGTGTACTCGGGAGATGTCACAAAAATGTTTCGACAGATACGAGTACATCCTGAGGATCGTGACTATCAGAGGATTCTTTGGAAGGATGGATTATGAGCTGTGGAAGGATGTGTCAGGGGAAATTTTTGAATATCAACTGAACACAGTGACATACGGGACCAGATCTGTGCCTTATCTAGCCATCAGGACCCTGAGGCAATTGGCAGAGAATGAAGGGGATAGTTACTCGTAGGTTAAAAAGGTTATCCTGGATACCACGTATATGGATGGCGCGTATGGAGGTTCAGACAGTGAAGAGCACTGCCAGACTGAAATTAATGACATTAATGAGGTGTTCGCGTCGGGAGGAATGGTTCTGCAGAAGTGGACGTCAAATAAACCAGAGCTGCTCTGTGACATTGCTGGGACGGTGAATGAGTCCTCAATTCTTCTGGTTAATCTTCAGGAGTCACATAGAACTCTGGGTCTCAATTGGGACTCTCTTCATGATGTTTCCTTTTTCTCCTTTACGAGTTATGAGGCAACCGAGAAATTGACTAAACTTTTCATTTTATCTCAGGTAGCGTGGTTGTACGATCCGTTGGCGTGGATAGCTCCGTTTGTAGTGAAGGGGAAGCTGATAGTACAGGAGCTGTGGAAGGAGAAATTGGACTGGGACAATCAGCTTGGTGAGAAGTTCATCAAGCATTGCGAACGATTTGCTCAAGAGATCCATGATGTGAGGAATATCGGGGTGTCGCGGCATCTAGGTACTGGTTGTTCTACTGTTCGCACGGAGTTACATGGGTTCGCGGACGCTTCTGGGGTGGCATATGGAGCTGTGGTGTACTTAAAAGCTACTGGGACTGATGGCAAAGTGCACATATCCTTAATATGGTCAAAGTCCAACCTTGCTCCGATTCGTGAGGGGAGGAAGAAGAGTAGCGTCAACGTTACCATTCCAAGGCTGGAACTCATGGCTGCGTCATTATTGTCTCGTTGTATTGTATCGGTGTCCAAGGCGTTGGGGATCGAGGACATGGACATAAACTTGTGGACAGATTCTTCGGTTGCATTGACCTGGATCAAGCCTGAGGCTTCGAAGTACAAGCAGTTTACGAGAAATCGTATTGAAGGGATTCAGAAACTGACACCTGGAGCCGTGTGGAGACATGTTCCGGGGGAGCAAAATCGGGCTAATCTGGTATCCAGAGGGATATCCGGAAAAAAGCTTGTTGGCTCTCAGCTGTGATGGTCTGGTTCTTCCTGGTTGGGCGAGTATGAGTCGAATTGGCCTGAGCAGAAAGTGTCGATTGCTGAGGACGAGGATCTGGAGAAGAAGAACGTGTCCGTGCATGCTGCTTCTGCGACTTTGAGATTCGAGGCTTGGGATTTGATGAAGCCGTACAGCTCGTTGAGAAAGCTTCTTGTGGTTACAACTTTATATCATCGGGTGATCTTGATGAAGCGGAAAAAAGTGAGTACAAATCCAAAAATGTTCGATAAATTGATTTTGCAGCCAAGAAAGTTAGAAGAGGCGAGGATTTTCTGGGTGAAGGAGACGCAGGCGGAGTATTTTCCTGAGGACCTCACGAAGCTGAGGGAGTCGAACTGTGCGGCTCGTGGGAGTCAGTTATTTATATTGGTGCCATTTTTGGACGCTGAAGGAGTTATACTTCTAATGGGAAGGTTGCACAAGTCATCGCTCGAAGTAGATTTCAAACATTCTGCGATTTTACCGTCTGATTCAAAGTTCACGGAGCTGATGCTTAAGCAAGTGCATCATGGTTTATATCATGGCGGTGTTCGGCTGATGCTAGCTACACCGAGAAAGAGGTATTGAATCCTAGGGGGTAAGAGAGTCGTAAAGGCTTTAATTCATCGCTGTGTCACGTGCGTTAGGTTTCGAGGGGCAGCAGCGAAACAACTCATGGGGCAGCTACCGTTGAAGAGAATTACGCCTGCACGTCCCTTTCTGCATTGTGGGGTTGACTATGTGGGACCTTTGGTAAAACTTACAAAGGTTTTATAGTAATTTTTGTATGCTTCACGACATCGGCGGTCCATATTGAAATGGTGACGGACTATAGCACTCAGGTGTTTTTGGCATGTTTCAAGAGGTTCACAGCCAGGCGAGGCATTTGTGAAACCATAACTAGTGCCCAGGGTACCAATTTGGTGGGAGCTGACAAGGAGCTCAAGAGTTTGTTTGATTCTGCTGGTAAGGAGGCGCAGGTTATGGCTCATAGACTCAGGATAGACATGCTCATAGACATAGGCTCAGTATGGTACACGGTGGATTTTCAATCCTCCAGCGGCGCCTCATCACGAAGGTAAGTGGGAGGCAGCGGTAAAGTCCGCGAAGTTTCACCTCAAAAGAGAGCTTGGTGATGCTACGCTAACTTGTGAGGAGTTGTCTACACTGCTGATACAAATTGAGGCCATCCTGAACTCGAGGCCATGATGTGAATTAACTGATGATCCCGACGAGTTCGCGGCTCTCACGTCTGCGCATTCTATCATTGATTCTGCCTTGTCCACGATTGCTGAGCCTTCATTGTCACATCTTCCCGCTTCAAGACTGTCGAGATATCAACTGTGCGGCAGATGACAGAACATTTATGGGAGCTGTGGTCAACTGCTCATCTCAAAAAGTTCCAGAGCAGCGACAAGTGGCAACGAGATCAACCAAACCTGCAGCTGGGAGCTTTGGTGTTCATCATTGATGAGAGATTTCCTCCGACGAAGTGGCTTATGGCGAGAGTGGTGCATCTTCACCTGGGGAAGGATGGTCTGTACTGGGTAGTCACAGTTAAAACCCAATCTTCTACCATTACTAGACTTGTAACAAAGGCGTGTCATTAGTTCGTAGAGGTAGCTCCAGCTGAGGTTCCTGGGGACGATCAGCAATTTGTTGGGGTTTGAGGAGTTTATTTCCTGTGATTGTTTATTTGTTTCGTTTAAATTTGGCAAAGCTCTGCTGCAGAATTCGCATTTTGCCAAATGTTGTTGCCAAAAGTGGGAGGAATATTGGATGACTGACTCTCCTGAATAGAGTCGCCTGTCAGGACGTCTATCAGACGACATCTAGAGACTAATTTAAATATTCTTTTCTTATGAATTGACCTCTTTCTTATCGATGTTATCTAGCGTCTCGCGGATGACGCCAAACTCGTTCTAGTATTGTCTTGATTGCAATTAGAGTATTTTCGTGCGTTAAATATTATGTACAGTCCATTAAACTATTTTTCATGGTTCATTGTTCGTATCACGGCTAACTTGATGTTCAGAGTGTGAGTTAAAAAGACATTAATGTGCAGAATAAACACGAGGATATTGTTAATTGAGTGTTGTTTATTTCCTATAACCCCTATCCGGTTTCAGTGCCTATTTAGACGGTAACAGAATACGAGGATTGGAATGTAAGGGGAGAATATAAGGGTCAAACTATAAAGATCAAAATATAAGGGTCGACTAGAGGGCCTGGATCTATTAATCGTCACCCCCTCCCCTTTATACTAGACCCAGAATCATTAAAAATATTTCAATTACCCTTATAATCATCATGACCCTTGCCCCTTTCTATTATCCCCTATCATTAAATTCAATGACCTTTATGACTCTCATTTGACCTTCACTTCTATCCCCATCATTGCACCTTACATTCCTTATTTGACCCTTAGTCACCTATTCTCCAACCCCATTACCCGCCCGGAAGAAAAATATATGCGAACATATATATGGCATATATTTTACTCATATCACATATATTTCGGCCAAAAATGCTGTGTGTGGTATATATGTCACATATATGCGAAAATATACTCTGAAATATTAAAAAAAATAAGTCACTTATATGTAAAAATACATGTGGGATATATGTAGAATATATGTGACATACATCCCAGCTATGTATGATATATATGTTGCATATATGTACAGGGTATTCCACTGCTGAACGTACATACTGTTGTCGCGGACTCCGCGTTTTCTTTATAGAATTTATAAACAAAAAGCTCCATCTTCAACAGATACCACGGAGCGTGCAGGTCGACCGAGATTGTTACCACCCAAGGCGACGCGTGTGCCAGGGGTGCCGCCATTGTTGCTGGGGTGACCAGGGGGAACAGTGGATTTCGTGGCTATACAAGGACACAACTGACCAATAGAGATACCCAGTATCTATGGAAACTGCGATCATGCAATAAGTAAAACCACACCCGTGGCTTGCGGTCAACGATCATAAGAACCCCATAAAATGCGTAAATTATGAGGGCTCGGTGACACTAAATGTGGGGAGACCGATTTCGAGACGCCCCTCCAGAATCACTTGAGGGTGACCACGGTCATAAAAATCAGCCTAACGGAAAAACTCATAATCAAGCGTTTCCAAATAGCCAGACCCAGCCTCTGTGGACCGTTGTTATAATGAGTAAGAAAATAATCACTGGAAAATGCAAGACTCGCACGTGCCCCGAAACACACCCGACCCAGGTGTGAATTGAGATACTTCACGAGTAACACGAATGAATCGATAGTCGATTCCCCACTCATTGGTAAAACTACGATTTTCCACTGTATGCATTCAGCATTTCTGACTAGGCCAATTTTATTGAACACCGGATAACCCACCTGGAAGAAGGCATCACAATTCTCCAAGGTTATGCTTTAGCTTATCGCACATCAAGAGGCCATGACGTCATTCTATGAACACGTGCGCTCGTAAAAACCCAATGGATCGGAAATTATGACGATTTCCACCCCATTATCACTCCTCCTCGGTAGGCGTGCATCATTACGAAGGATCAAACTGAGATTCCGGAAATCATGAAAGGGGACCGATTCCGTGAATCACGCGTAGAGCCCGAGGCCTGAATTCACCCTCACTTTTCTACCCTCTTGACTGCGGATTAGCCCGGTGCACGCAGAAGTCATAAAATGATACGAATACCCAGATATGGCCATCATTCGAGGACATCCGGTTGCCATGAACCCACCCCTGCAGAATCTCTCATTACGAATGGGGTCAATCAAGGATATATAAGGGCTGCCCCCGGACATCCAGGGCAGTTACTAGGGCAGTTACCAAGCAGTTACCAGTTAGTCGGCCAGTTAGTCAGCAATCAGTCAGTAGACAGTCGCAGTCGCAAAGGCCAATTACTAAGAACGAGTCACAGAGAGTCAATTGCCAACCCAGCTATCCGAATCAGTTCTTGGTCTGGCTCAAATCATGGACAGCGATTATTCGCAATCTCCATATTTCGACTGCACTATTTTGGACCCAGCCGATTAGTGGACTCATCTCCACTAATTCCTCGACCCACTGTCTTGAGGGCAGTATTCGTCACGGTGCTGTAGATACTCGCCCCAACGACGTATTGTGGTCTCGTCGTTCAAGTGGCCACCTGGAGTCATTCTTTCGTGCAGCCCCAGGTAGTCGAATCTCCGTCTCTTACCTGTCTTTTCACTGGACAAGTGAAACTGCCGTCGTAAGTGATCGGATCGTCACAGAGAGTCACCCATCAATACTACTTGTCATCAAAAGCAGCTCTTCTTCCTGCTAGTAAGGGTCATCGGAGTGCAACATCACCGCGACTGAGTGATTNTACCCAGTATCTATGGAAACTGCGATCATGCAATAAGTAAAACCACACCCGTGGCTTGCGGTCAACGATCATAAGAACCCCATAAAATGCGTAAATTATGAGGGCTCGGTGACACTAAATGTGGGGAGACCGATTTCGAGACGCCCCTCCAGAATCACTTGAGGGTGACCACGGTCATAAAAATCAGCCTAACGGAAAAACTCATAATCAAGCGTTTCCAAATAGCCAGACCCAGCCTCTGTGGACCGTTGTTATAATGAGTAAGAAAATAATCACTGGAAAATGCAAGACTCGCACGTGCCCCGAAACACACCCGACCCAGGTGTGAATTGAGATACTTCACGAGTAACACGAATGAATCGATAGTCGATTCCCCACTCATTGGTAAAACTACGATTTTCCACTGTATGCATTCAGCATTTCTGACTAGGCCAATTTTATTGAACACCGGATAACCCACCTGGAAGAAGGCATCACAATTCTCCAAGGTTATGCTTTAGCTTATCGCACATCAAGAGGCCATGACGTCATTCTATGAACACGTGCGCTCGTAAAAACCCAATGGATCGGAAATTATGACGATTTCCACCCCATTATCACTCCTCCTCGGTAGGCGTGCATCATTACGAAGGATCAAACTGAGATTCCGGAAATCATGAAAGGGGACCGATTCCGTGAATCACGCGTAGAGCCCGAGGCCTGAATTCACCCTCACTTTTCTACCCTCTTGACTGCGGATTAGCCCGGTGCACGCAGAAGTCATAAAATGATACGAATACCCAGATATGGCCATCATTCGAGGACATCCGGTTGCCATGAACCCACCCCTGCAGAATCTCTCATTACGAATGGGGTCAATCAAGGATATATAAGGGCTGCCCCCGGACATCCAGGGCAGTTACTAGGGCAGTTACCAAGCAGTTACCAGTTAGTCGGCCAGTTAGTCAGCAATCAGTCAGTAGACAGTCGCAGTCGCAAAGGCCAATTACTAAGAACGAGTCACAGAGAGTCAATTGCCAACCCAGCTATCCGAATCAGTTCTTGGTCTGGCTCAAATCATGGACAGCGATTATTCGCAATCTCCATATTTCGACTGCACTATTTTGGACCCAGCCGATTAGTGGACTCATCTCCACTAATTCCTCGACCCACTGTCTTGAGGGCAGTATTCGTCACGGTGCTGTAGATACTCGCCCCAACGACGTATTGTGGTCTCGTCGTTCAAGTGGCCACCTGGAGTCATTCTTTCGTGCAGCCCCAGGTAGTCGAATCTCCGTCTCTTACCTGTCTTTTCACTGGACAAGTGAAACTGCCGTCGTAAGTGATCGGATCGTCACAGAGAGTCACCCATCAATACTACTTGTCATCAAAAGCAGCTCTTCTTCCTGCTAGTAAGGGTCATCGGAGTGCAACATCACCGCGACTGAGTGATTACACCCACCCCAATTTTACTTAATCAACAACTGTAAGTTAATGCTAATTCGTTATCTACTAATTTTTTCTTTTTCTTTTCATTTCTTTCCAATTCTAATTCCCCAAAATTCTCCTCCGAGGTTTTATCTTGGGATCATTGGAGACAGCCGCTTTTTTATCACTAATAAAAACATTTCTTTATGGCATTAGAAGGGGTTCTTTCTCTTTACGTAATCTCCATTTCTGACTCTCGCACAATCCACCATAGTGCACCTTAGTGCTTTATCCCATGCAATCCAATCCCATCTTTTCTCCCGGTCTCTACCCGTTGTAATTGGTCACGGTCAGGACCGTCTTTGGGGTCACCTTTTTGTTACTGATTTTCGCCCATTCCATAACCCAGAGATTGCAACACTGTGAGGGTAGCTAAGAAGTGTTGTTTAAAATCAAGAGTCTAATGACTTTTTCACCTCGATGCTCCGTCAATGAGGCATAAAGTGAATAAAAAAAGGACAGCCACTCAAAAAATTTGATTTTATGGTGCCATCACGAGCGAGAACTCAATCGCTTTTATCCTAATAAAAAAGATTCATGAGTGAAAACTGTCAAGGCGTCCTCCCAGTTATCACGTGATCAACTTCAATGCTCATCGCCATGTTGAATATGGCGGCACACATTCTCTCATGGATTTTGGAGATCGCATGGTGGATACACATGAACGACAACACCTTTACGTACCATTTTCATTAGTTAGATAGATCCTTTTGATCCTTATAGAAAACAGCATGCATGTCATGGCGGAGAGCATGTAAAAAGTGTTATGGCCGCGCACGAACGACGCATTCTCATATGAACTTTCATGAAAATGAGCAATGCGGCCGCGACGGCGCCATTCAAGAAAGTGCGCGTAAATTACAAATCGGATTCTCTATGTGAGGGGGGGGGGCGTCATGGCGTCATTGTGACTGGTTGTATGTTTTTTCGGTGCGAGTTTGTCTTGGATTTTAAGTGTTTTTACGACGATTTCGTAGAGGGGAATTGGTGCCCCGGTGAACCTGACTTGGTGCTCTTGTGAGACTGACACTAACTTTATTACCTCGATGGGTTTTAGTGCCTTTTTTTTATCAATAAATAGTGTTCTCGAACGACCTAGGTTTTGTGAACGGGAAGGAAAGAGGCCATCCACGCCGATGTCGAAGCCAACTAACGACATCACTGAGGAAAACATTCCATGCAATTCGAAAATCATCAGTCGGTACAAGGGCTCCCGAGCTTTCCAAGAAAATTGGCGCATGTTTTACTGTGAAATCCCCCACTCCACCCAAAACGAACAGAGGCAAGCCTTCAACAGCCCAAAGCTGGACGAATTTGAAATCTCCCTCGTCCTCTACACTAGACGATTACGTCAAGAGGAAAAGGGAAAGCGATTCCTCCGTGACTCCCGAACATAAAAAAATAGCCAAAATTCAGATCATCCCCCCAGGGATCCCGAGCACCCCTCCAAAAAAAATTGAAACTTCTGATTCTCCCATGAAATCACTACCTACCACCCTGGAATCCATCAACCCACTTGTTAAGACGACACCAGATCATTTGCAATCAGATCACGACATCAACGAGGAAGATATGGACCGATTATTCAAAATCCTCACTGAGATGAAGGAGCAATCACAGACAGATTTCAAGGCCATGAGTATTGAGAATGAGAAGAAATTTGATAAAATGGAGAAGGTGATTACCTCCACCTCCCAACAACATCAGAAAAAACTTGAGGAATTCAAGGCTGAAATCAATGCTGAAATCTCCAAAGTAAAGAATGGACTTGACAAGAAGTACGACTTCCTCAGCCAGGAGGTCGATGGTCTCAAAACGCAGCTCGCTAATCTCCCCCCCATTAATCAACCCGAACTTGAAGCACAAATCATGACCTTGGTAGAAGTGAAGATTAACTCCGTGCTAGCTCAGAAGATGACGAAAGACATCGACCCAATGCTCGATGAGAGACTCGAGGAGCTCGAAAAAGTTACGAGCAAAAATAACGTGGTCATCTTCGGTCTTCACCCTGCCCCAAACACCAGTATCAAGTCCGTAGTGGACTCTTTCCTATCCAACACCCTCGCCGTCGACTTAAAATCACATTCAGCGAGGATCATATCAAGAAGAGAGGGAAAAATACCTAATCCAGGCCGAGCTCGACTCCAGCGATTTGAAACCAGCAATCTGGGCCGCCATTAAACAGCTACAAATTAAAGGAATCTATGTCAATAATGACCTTACCCGAGGAGAAAGGAAGATTGCAAAGAGTATACGGGACTCAGCCAAAGAACTCAAGCAGAAAGGTCACACTGTCAAAATTGGGTTCCAACGTCTCACTGTCGATGGAGTTGTCAACATCTGGAACAAAAAGAAAGGAGCCCTGGACAGAGTCAACTCTCCTTCAGGTAACCTAACCATCTCACCAGCCAATCCAAACCCTGACTCCTCAAAGATCCAAGTACCTCCCACAACCTCCCAGACCATCCTCCTAAAACCTCCACAGAATTTTCAGTTCCCCGGGAGCCTACGTGTAGAAGGCCGATAATCTCTTCACCTCTCATATACCCGGCTTCCGGGGGTTTATCGATAGCTTTCTGAAACGCGAATGGGTTTTGCCAACTTGACGACTTGATCGAACTAGATCCTGCAGACATCCTCTGCATTTCTGAGACGATGAAACTGACCCCACCAAACCCTCCACCCACGTCGCTAGACCGTTACACTTGTTTTTGATCTGATGCGGTGAGGGACAGCAATCGTGGAAGAGGCAGCGGAGGACTGCTCGTGGCCGTCAAATCTGAACCTTCTGTCACGGTTCTCCTCCTGGAGTCAACGCCCTGGGGAATTTATACAAAAATCACCTGCAGTGATACGACCTTTGTCCTGGGCCTCGTCTATTTTCGTTCGGAGAGATCCTTCGATTACCCCTATGCTCCATGCTATATCCATGCTCCAAGAAGCCACAGAAGACCTCATGGCATCTGAGGATAACACACCCCTGATAATTGGTGGTCACTGGATCGCCCACATGGGAAAGGTAGTAGAGGTTGAAGATTCCCTTTTCGAAGGCACCAGCCTCTCCCCAGTGATGAAAACATGTGACCCCAGAACGAACGAGAGATGCGCACCGACACTGGGTCTCATGACCACCCTGGGGATGTCAATTATCAACGGAAGAACCATCAGTGATGGCCCTGCGCAGTTCACCTACTAGAGGAATGGGAAATCGATGAACGACACGATCTGGTGCTCATCGCTGAATCTGGACTTAATAAAGGAGTTAATAAAGGACCTCAAAGTCCTTTCGGATGTTGCCTCCTCGGACCACTTCCCCCTTGTTCTAGACCTCTAGTGTGAGATTTCGCTCCACCCCTCAACTACACCCCCAGAACCCTCGTTACCCCCCTCCACACCTCTCCCCAAAATATTATGGAATCCCGAACACCTCCAGGCCTTCAAAAATACCCTC
This sequence comes from Diachasma alloeum, assembly GCF_001412515.2. Lineage (NCBI taxonomy): Eukaryota > Metazoa > Arthropoda > Insecta > Hymenoptera > Braconidae > Diachasma > Diachasma alloeum. The sequence goes on from NW_021680548.1 coordinate 150,908, forward strand.
CAATCTCTCGAACCCCAGCGACTGACTCCCCTCCTCCAACCCCCAATCGACTTACAAGGTATTAAAGATGACCTGGTGATGGCCGTCTGTGAAGCAGCTCGCAGGAACAACCTTGTTAAAACACCAAGAGCCAAACCGACCACCTCAAAGACGCAGAATCACCAAAGATGATGTCTGCATCAAGCCTTGGTTTGATGCAGACTGCGCCGCCCTCCAGGGAGAGGTGAAAAAGGCCCTCAAAACGTGCTTCATCTCCAAATTCAACGCACCTGACAAACAAGTCCTCGTTACCGTGAAGAAGACCTACAAGACAGCGATCGACAGCAAGAAGAAAATTCATGAGAGACAGACCATCGACTCCTTCGCAAACTTATCATCCCCCAAAGAATTCTGGAAGGCAGTGAAGGCCTGTAGACCCAACCTGGGCTGGCGAGACCACGGTCTTCCTGTCGAGATCTGGAATTGTTTCTACAGTGGAATTTACCCCCCCCCCCGGACAAGTGTGACTCTCAGCAACGAGTCAACTCCAGTTCACGAACTAGATCACGAGATCACCCTCCTTGAACTGGAATACTGCATCAACTCTCTTAAAAACGCTAAATCACTGGGCTTGGACGGAGTAACAAATAAAACATTCAAGGCTCTGACTCCTAGTTGGAAACTCCATCTGCTCTCTCTGTTCAATAATATTCTTCACCAGGAAAAGGTCCCGGGCAGCTGGGCCAATGTCGTTCTCACTATGATCTTCAAAAAAGGGGACAGAGGCGACCCTGCAAACTATCGTGGCATAGCTCTAATTAATACGATTCCAACACTCTTCACCGAAACCCTGAGGAGGAGAGTTGTGAAGTGGGTAAAATCGATCATGATCCTGCCCGAGTCGCAACATGGGTTCCAGAGTGGACGCAGCTGCACCGATGCAATCTTCTGCCTCCTGTCGGCCATCCACATCCAGCTCGGGCAAGAGAGGTCCACGCTATCTTCGTGGATTTTAAAAGAGCGTTTGACAGCATCCCCCACGGGAAACTATGGTTCCAACTCCAGTCATTAGGAGTTAGCGCGAAAAAAGACTGCTAAACAGGGCTATTTGTACCTCGGGACCTCTCCCCTGGAAATGGTCCACCACCTGGTCTGATACTCGCCACCTGTGAACCCCAGAAACACCAACGTTCACCCTGCCTACTCTTCTTCATGCTATTATTTATATACTGTTTCCTGATATTCTTTGCATTGTATAACTTCTTTATAAATTATTTTAATCGAAGTGTGCCGCCGCCTTTAATTGTCAATTACCTAATCTATTTATGCACTAATTTTGTAAACCCCCATGCTATAGGAGCAACGTAGGACTCCTTCGAAGCATTATCAAATAAATAAATTTAAAAAAAAATTGTTGGAATGATGATTGATAATTGAATAACTTGAAAGCCAAAAATGGAATGAAACAGGTGGGAAATTACGTTTGTCGTCATATAGTATTGTTATTTTTGCTTCTTTCTAACTCCTGAGTCGAAAAGTAGTTATCCTGATACAAATGTTGGTATGTTTGGATTCGACAAATACAATGTATCCATTCGGAAGTAAAATGAATCTCATGTTTTTTTAAATGATTCAGACCAAATTCGTAACTTACATGATTAATATGATTGCAATTTTTTTATTCAATTTTTATTTTTATACGCTTTGTGAATTGCAATCAGTACTTATATCATAAAATCAAAGAATATTGAATTTTCTCCCCGAGAATAAGCAGGTCAAAATACTTTTCATTCAAAGATTTTCAATCATCTAATTTATCAATTGAATTGGATAGGGAACGCTCAAAAATAAAGGATGGATAAATAATGGCTTTTGAACAAAATTCCATAAATACTTGCTTTTTTCAATATTCTCTTATTAAGAATGAATAATCGAATGGTTCAAATTTACAAAAAAAGTCATTTTTTCAATTCAGTTACAGTACAGTTTCGGAAAAATTATTCTTTGAGTTCAAAATTGATTATGATTGAATCATCTGTGAAAAAAGTCATGGTCTCCGGAAATCGAAATTTTTAAATAATTTCATTAGTCTACTTCGAAAGGTTGACTTTCGATTTTTTTCTATATTTTTTCAATATTCTTTCATAATTATGAGTAAATAGCAGTTATACTGTTGAAGAAAAGAATTGAAATTTTAAGGACACTTTAATAGTAAATTTTAGGAATTTGAGAGGGAAAAGTCATGAAGTGTAAAATTTCACTGAAAATTTACTGCAAACTCCACATTTTTTAACAGCATGAAGATGAAAACTTTCAAATTACTTGAATTCTCATTCAACATATAAACATTCTGTACCGAATCACTCGATAGTTTCGGATGCTGAAACAATTATAATTGTCCAAATCGAAAAAAAATTATTTAACTTTCTGAATGTTGCGTTTAGTAAGTTTTTCTCGAAAGTTAATTAGAATCAGTAGCTAGAATTATGCGATTATAGATTTTGAATCCGGCACAATGAAAACCATGATCATTTTTTTTACTTTGAAAAACAAAATATATATATATATGTATCCAAATTTAAACATTGTAGAGAACAAGTAACGATATTTGTGTCATAAGATGAATTTTAGATTAACGATAAAGGATGATGCAGAAGTCACACTGTCATTTCAACTTTTTATTTTCAATTTTATGCTGGAAACATGAGATGATATTCAGAGAATAACCAGTTTTTTCCGGATGTAAGATGATACGACAGTTTTCCGGAGAATTCAAAATAATTATGAGGGTATCTCTTAAATATCAGAGAATTTTTGAATAGACAATGCGAAAACAATTAATAGAAAAAGGTGGAATTTTCCAAATAAAACCGATGTGAAAGGGTTAAGAGCTCGAACATAATGTGAAAAATTTATCGAATTTTCTGAACAATTTCACAAACATTGAAAAAAAAATTCACAAAAATTTCGGAATTTTATGGAGAATTCGAAAAAAGTTCAGATGATTCATGATTCAAGTTTTAAGGTCTATAATATCCTATTCTAAAAAGATCATACGAAGTAAGCTGTAGCGTAACGCTCACTCCTCGAATTTCATTGGTCGAACATTCGGACCCGCCCGCACGTGTTCGACTTCGGTCGGCTTTCGGTTTTCGTGTCACGATTTGTCTTTAACACGCGCGCTCAAGCGCGCGATGGTTCTCATCTAATAAAAATATAGAAAAAATCGTGAATGACGAGAAATATTCCGAATTAGCCAAATAGCATCAGAATCGGGCTGATAATTTTTCCAGAAAAATGGTTGAATGCTGTTGTAAGGGTGTAAAGAAGAGTCAAGGCGACGGCGAAGATTAAAAAATTATGAGTTTTGACAAATTCAATAATTATTGTTTTATATTCTGAATCGAATTTTGATTATAATTATAGTTAGAACCTCATTCAAGGAGCACTGAAATTCAGAATTAGTAAATCACTTATTGAAATATTGAAATTAAACAGGTGATGAACCGATAAACATTGTGTCCATTAATTTTAACACTCAGTTTACTAAGCGGATGATGAATCATTAATTTGTGTAAGAAACACAAGGCACAAATGAGAAATAGAATAATGAAAGGACATCAACGTCACTGCCGCTTGCGGCCGTGGCGGCGCTAGTGTATGCCATGGTTTTCTGTTAATACATTAAATATTGAGAAGCCCCCAACATAAAATGGCAATTTTCGGCACAATGTTGGTAGAAACTTTTCGGACGAGTGTGAGGGTTGCAGACCGAAGCGAAGCCGAGGATTGCAATCACCCGAGTCTGAAAAGTTTTCCCGACCTAGTGACGAAGCAAATTTTTCTTCACACTGTCTGTAAACGGCATTTGACAGATAAGAAGTGTCAATCAAACACCGTTTTACAGACAGTGTGATGAGAAAATCGTGGATTGAATTGTTTAGAAACGAAAACATCAATTGTGGTAATTGCGACGTATTATCAATAAACATGATGAGCAGAAATCACTTAGAATGAGATAGGAAGAGTGGTACAAACCTGTACTCGATTATTCAACATTCAAGGCGGCGGAAAATTTCAAATCATGACCACGAGTGCTTACACAGATACACGAAAAAAATCGTCGGAAGTAGTCTTGCGATCGCGAGAGTTTTTCCGAAGATTCCTACGAGGGATTCGCCTCGGGTGAAAAAATCGGTAGAAATCCGATTTGACATCCATATTAATGAAGAATTGATGAAACTATCCGATTGTAGACTGCTTCGAAAATGTCTCGCGTTCAATCGTGAAAATTCCGAAAATTTTCGGAACTCTCCTTAATCAATTAGAGTAGACTCCTGATGGAGTAACACGCACATCATTGTAGGAGAAGCGAATTATCATGTCACGCGGGTCACAAGATAATGGTCAAATTTTCCGAGAGTCAAATATCACAAAGATCGTCAAAGATGGTCAAATTTTTCGAGGGTGAAACGTCGCGAAGGTCACAAGAAAATGGTCAACGTTCACGACGAATGGTCAAGGGTCACAACGAAACCATAAAATTTTACGAGGGTCAAACGTCACGAGACTTAAAAGAAGATTGTCGAATTTGACGAGAGTCAAAGGTCACGAGGATCGAAAGGTGATGCTCAAATTTTTTCCGAGGGGCAAAGGTCGCGAGGGTCACAAGAATGGTCAAATTTCACGAGAGCAAAACGTCATGAGGGTCAAATTTTCTGAGGGTCAAACGTCACGAAGGTCACAAGGATGTGGTCAAATTGTCTGAGGGTTAATCGTCACGAGAGTCCCAAGGGGGTAGTCTAATTTCATGAGAGTCAAACCTCACGAGGGTCACAAAGAGATGATCAAATTTTATGAGGGTCAAACGTCACAAGGGTTACAAGGAGATGGTCAATTTTCATGAGGGTGAAGGAGCCGGTGATTTTTATGAGGGTCCAATATCACAAGGGGATGAGCACTTACGATAGGATCATACATAGCAAGAATCACAAGGGAATACGATGCCTAAATATATCAAGATGTTCAAAAGTCACAAGTCACAATTTTAGATACTCAATTGTAAGAAGGATCATGGTGTTGATTATTGAGCTTTATTGCAGGGACCACAAACGTTAGTCGGTATCGAAACGAAACTGCGTTTTTTGCGTTTCGTTACCAAAAACGAAAGTAAAAACGAAACGAAAGTAAAAACGAAAGTCGACTAACGTTAGTGCCGAAAACGAAAGTACAAACGAAAGTCGACTAACGTCAAACAATTTTCTGTTTTTTGCAAAAAAAAAATTGTTCGCACCCTAGCTTCTCTAAAAATTGATATTTTAACTTGAAATTTGGCACAACGTTTCCTCTCAGTAGTGAAATGATCGAGTTCGAAGATGAGGTGAATCGGATGGATGATTCCTGAGATATTCGTGTTTGTATCGAAATCTATTCCACTGAATATTTTAGAAACAAATTAATCGATTCAAATTTTCTTACTTCAAAAATATTCGTCTCGATTCCTTCTCTCACAATCATTCAACATGCGCTCGATACTCCTTATCTATGCTCGCCGAAACATATCGGGAAGTTTACATAAATTTCTTAAGAGATTCTCGTTTTTTTTTCTCAAAAAACTCCTTATTTGTCCCTGTATTTATTGCAAAAAACGACATATCAAGTTGGGATTTAGACAGAATCTCCCTCTCATAACAACATTGTATGAAGAATTGCAACGGATTCATTCGGAAGCTCACTACCAATGAAATTGGTAGAAATGAAGGAAAAATAAAAAGAGTTGATACACAAAGTGACATCCAAATGGCTTATACCCCTGCTTGTTTACTCATTTCATCAGCATTTATGATGGGTTGTGCTGTTTACTGACTTTTTATAATATATCACATTTATTACATAATAAAAGAATTTTTTCTTTAATATCCCGCAACCTTTATTATATTCCACCAATTTCTTACTTATAAACACTTCTATGAGTTCCATCTATGGACTGCCATTACCAACAAACAAAGAATCAGAAGGGTCTGTATTTTTCACAACTTCTTAACTGATCGATTCGTTCCAGCACTCTATCTGTTTCCCTCGATATTGTTACATGTTATTTGGCCTAGAGTTAGTTTAACTTTCAGTTCGATTACATTTCGTATCTGACTCTTAGAACCCCTTTAGCTTCCGAGAACTTGCCCTGTTGTTTCTCTCATTTAACTCTTCATATAAAAAAACATCGTAGAAAAAACAGAATGTTCTGTTCTTTTTTTTGATATGTGAGGCCAATGTTCACTTTTTAGTCTTTTTTAGTCTGGAATATACTTGGAATATATTATCTTTCTTGAGGAGAATAGAAGTGATTTTTCGTTTCGTTAACGAGAAAAATTTCATTTCTACTGTAATTCTCCCTACGAAGCTAAAACACTCCATTCTTCTCTGTTTTGGATTTTTTGTACGACAAACTACTTATCATTTCATTCAACCATATGGGCGTCACCTTGAATTCTCATTGGAAGAAGAATAAATAAGTCAAATCACCGTCTCATTGGGTGATGAATATCGATAAATGAATAATAATATTGATACATATAATTCCTCTATATTCCAACGACTGAAAATAAATAAATTCAACCGTTAGCATTTGATGAATAGATTAGCTACCATATAGCAATCGCCAAAAACGGGAAAAGACCAATAACACAAAGAACTCGGAAATGCTTGAGTACATCCAAGTACAGGATTTGAAAATTTATTTTGTGTGGGTTATAATTGCATCTTTCAAGCAAAATTTCTTAAGTTTTTGAAAAAACGTAAAAATACACCAAAAAAAAACTTGATTTAAGATTCTGAATAACTCGAATTAAGACATTCGAAGATCTCAACTTGAGACATTCGTATGCCTCAAATTGAGATTTATAGTACTTAACTTAAGTATTATAAGTCTCAACTTGAGACATAGAATGCCTCAAGTTAAGACTTATAATACTTAACTTGAGACATTCGTATATCCCAAATTGAGACTTATAATACTTAACTTAAGTATTATAACTCTTAACTTGAGACATACAATGCCTTAAGTTAAGACTTAACTTGAGACATTCGATGCCCCAAGTTGAGACTTATAATACTTAAGTTAAGTATACTTAAGTTAAGTATTATAAGTCTCCATTTGAGATATACGAATGTCTCGAGTTAAGTATTATAAGTCTTCACTTGAGGCATTCTATATCTGAAGTTGAGACTTATAATACTTAAGTCAAGTATTATAACTCTCAATTTGAGACATTCGTATGTCTCAAGTTAAGACATTTGTAAGTCTTGAATTAAGATCGTAAGACTTCACTTGAGGTACGATTTTTTTGGGTGTGAGAATTCAATTGCTTGTTTGAAGTAGGTGTCCAAACTTTTTTCCATTTTCATGTTGTTATTGCAAAATTCGCGGAATTCACTTGCTGAAAAACATTTTCAATTAGAGTGGTCAAATTTACCGAGAAAAGAATGGCTTCATAAAAAAATTATTTTTTTGAAAGTCTTTCATTATTTAAAAAAAATTCTAACATTTTTGTGATAACTCTTTTTATATTGCTAAATGAGATCTGCAAAAAATCCCAATAGAATCGTTCGAGACATTGATATTCACAGATATTTATAAAAATATAATCTCCAAAATGAATTGGTGGAAAATTTTCTGAAAATATCTCGAAATCAGTGGGAAATCTTGTTTTTTTTACCAGAATCTTTCTTGTAGGGCATAACGAGATCTCCAAAAAGAAGTTTTTACCGAAAATCCATGTACCTTCTCTGCATTTTGAGATGATATGCGACAAATGATTTTTTAAATTTGCGTGGTCAATTATCATTCTCATCTTCACCGCTGAATGGAAGTAAAACTCTCATAAAATTCAGAAAATTCAAAATTTTTTTTTCTCGCAAATTACATTAAAATTTACAGAATTTTGTCTGAATGTTAGGTAAAATATGATATATATGTACCACATCTTGTATATTGGCCTGATAAATAATCCATTGCGCATTTTATCATAAATCATGAGTTACAATAACATTATTTTTGGACAAACTATGGTGACAAACTTTTAAGACAAATTTTGATAAAATTTGACTTTGGTTTTGATTGCAATTTACAAGAATTTGACTTCCTATGTGCATGAGGGGAAAAACAAATGTTTCAAGCTGTGCTTAAATTATTTCCAAGTTTGATGTCTACTGATACCTTTGAAACTTCAAATTTCGAAAATTACGAATTTTATAGGGATTATCGTATCCATAACAAAATATTTCATTGCTATTATCACCTTACCGATATTTCATTTTCACCGTTTTATTTCGATTTTCTTGGTAAATAATCATGCGGCAGCCAATTCTTGCAAATATGCAAAAATTTAGAAAATTCGAATGTGAATTAAATTCTGTCATCCCCCCTCCCCCCCCCCTCTTAAAAAAAAGTATAAAAATTATACAAAGTCAGACTAATTACTAGCGTTCGACTGCTGAAAATGAAATGGAAAAATATAAGATCATTGTACTAAATAAAATTTATGTTACTGATGGGATGTTCATTGCTGTTAAATTTATTATTTCTTGATCAGTAATTCGTAAAATTGTTTTCGAAAAAAAATCCTTCCCTCTCTACCATCCGGACGAACGACGCGTAAAATGCGCAGTCAGAATTTCCGCTTCATATTTCTGGCAATAACGTTAGTCGACTTTCGTTTCTTAGGTTCGTTTGTGGCACTAACGTTAGTCGACTTTCGTTTTTCCTTTTGTTTGTGGCACTAACGTTAGTCGACTTTCGTTTGTACTTTCGTTTTCGGCACTAACGTTAGTCGACTTTCGTTTCTGAGTTTCGTTTGTGGCACTAACCTTAGTCGACTTTCGTTTTTACTTTCGTTTTCGGCACACGTTAGTCGACTTTCGTTTCTGAGTTTCGTTTGTGGCACTAACGTTAGTCGACTTTCGTTTTTACTTTCGTTTTCGGAACTAACGTTATTATTTCGTTTCGTTTCCGATCTGAAAAACGAAACGCAAACGAAAGCGCGTTTTCAGTCCCTGCTTTATTGAACTCTGCATGTGACGCCCTTAGAAAACGAAAATATGGCGTTCTCCTTGTGACCCTCGTTTGACCCTCGTCAAATCTGACTATCCTCTTGTGACCCTCGTGACGTTCGACTCTCGTGAAATTTGACCATCTTCTTATGACTCTCGTGATATTCGACCCTCGTAAAATTTCATCATTCATATGACTCTGATAAAATTTTACTCTCATGAAATTTGACTGTCTCCTTGTAACCCTCGTAAGGTTTGACTCTCTTGAAATCTACTCGTCCTCTTGTGACCTTCGTGATGTTTGACCCTCGTGAAATTTTACCATCCTCTTGTGACTCTCGTGACGTTCGACACTCGTGCAATTTGATCATCTTCTTATGACCCTCATGACGTTTGACCGTCAGAAAATTTGACTATCTCCTTATAACCCTCATGACTTTTGACTTTCGTGAAATTTAACCATCCACTTTTGATCCCCGTAACGTTTGATAAATATTAGTACATTAGAGTACAAGGGCACAAATTTCATTTTCAACGAATGTGTAGTTTACAGGCCGAGCCGAAGGCGAGGTCTGTACACACATTCGTTGAAAACGAAATTTATTACCGAGTGCTCTATAATATTTTATGTCAAGTCGTGCAGAAGTCGAGTTCTGAGCAGGCTGCGCGAAGCGCAGCGTGCGATAAACTCGACTTATTGCACGGCGCGACATAAAATATTTTTTTCAACTTCAAATCGATCCATTTTGTCCCAAACCTTCTATTTGTAATTTCTGTAGCCTTGAAGGGATTTGATTTCGTCGCATTGAATGATTTCTTGCGTTCCCCAGTCATTATACCGATTTTCTCGAGTTTTACTGTATATTCAATCCTGTAGAAATTTCGTATAATTGATGGTGAAAAGGATATTTTTGGTTCACCACAGGGAAAATGACGAGGTTCATTCATCTTATGAACTCTCCCAGGAAAATACCGGTGGCACATCAGATTTTAATTGTACCTTTTTGTCCGTATACAAGTACTTTTTTCCCGTTTCATTTATTCAATATCCGAAAGTGAATATCATGAGTGTCAAGTGCTAGAACTATGAACTAATTAAAGAGATGTTTCTGCTTTTCGGTAATAATCATGGGATTTTAGCACTCTGTGCATACTAAGAAAAAAAAGTTTTTTGAGAAGTGCGTTTTTACCTCTATCAAGAGATTCATAGCAACAAAATTTTCAAGCGCAAAATAGTTTGCACTGAGAATGGAAAAACTTTCGTCAAAAGATTTGATACTTGTTCTGAAGACAACAATATTTTTGGGACCCCAGTTTGCTTGATATCAGTACCCGACAGTTCGGTTTTCAGGGATTGTTCTCACTGAAACTCATTACCTATTCGCTACCGAGTGCTATTATCCTCCCCCCTCCTCCCTATATCTCAAAACAATCAATGGCTATATATTCTATTCAAAATAAAATAAAATGGATGCCCAATTTATTCGTTGGAGTCTCACCTATATAAAAAAAGAAATTTTTAATCGGATGAAAGTTGAGAAACTTGCAGAAAAAATTGCCAACTCGGAAAGTGAAGTTTCAGGATAAAACACGGGGTAAAACGGGTTGAATCTCACATGTTCCATGAATCCACATGAATTCATCATGCATCAGAAGTCGCTGGATGGATCCTTTCAACGACTTTAGATTAAGTTTCAGCACCGATCCCCTCCCAGAGCCGATCCTCAAATCACCCGCTTCATGACTCCGGAGAATAATTCCCGTCAACTATTGAGTGGGCACTGGTTGGAGATTTATCAACTCCAAATGGATTTGAAATAGATTTGGATACTTCATATAGACAATGCGGATTGCTACCACTACGAATTGCGTGCGATAGCTCCGTGGTAACGCGTTAGGTTTGCGACTCCGTAGGTTGTAGGTTCCAATCCCCGATAGGAAAATTTGATTTCTATTTATAGGCTATTTAGGTAGAGTTGCGATAGTAATATGCAGAAAATCATGAATTGGACTTATAAACTTTATATTTAACATTTCAGAAGGCTTCACTCATATCTTGCATATATATTGCCTATAATTCAAATATATGATTTGAAATATATGATTTGAAACATGTGCTACATAGATATGAATTGGAAACTCACACATATAGCGCATATAGATTACATATATATCGATTATATGATCACATATATATTGCATATATAATCGCGTAATTGCAGTATATATAATATATACAATTTTCCATATATGAAATTCGGCTAAAAATGCTGTATTAAACATATATGTAAGATATATGACATATATGTGTCTATATGTTGAATATATGTGGCATATATCCATGATACATTTATTTATATATGTTCCGCATATATAATTTTCCGTGCGGGTATGAAACCGTGAATCAACTAAAATGATTCAGTGACGTTTATTTCCTCCACATGACCCGTCATACCCTCTTATCACGACAGCGCAAATAATCAAAAATCAAATTCTCACCATATAAATTCATAAGGGAGATGGCCACGGTAAAATTTTTTAAAATTCGATATTTTTTCTTTTGCCTTTTCCGATAGTATATACGTTCAAGACGTATACTCATGAAGGTTTATTAACAAATTCGAAGAGCGAGCCGAGTTATAACCGTTTATATTGGGGCAGGTGCAGCAGTGCCGCTGAGCTCGCGCCCCTCGCGCTCAGGTACAGGGTGTCCCATAGCATGTGACTAAGTAAGTAAAGTAAAGTAAAGTAAATTGCAAATAACTTACAGTAAAATGTAAATAATTGTTCTTTTTTTATTGTACAAGGAACATTCGGCAAATTACAATATAATTCCTTCCAAGTGTCCGCCATCACTTGTACTACAGAACTCTATCCTGCGTTCGAAACTAGTATAGATGCGCTGTATTATGTTTTATCAACAGCTCCGATAGCATCCCTAATTGCGTCTTCCAACTCTCCCACCGTCGTCGGATGCTTCTCATAGCACTTGTCCTTGAGAAAACCCCATAGGCAAAAATCGCAGGGATTTACGTCCGGACTGTAAGGCGGCCATTCCATGCCCCCATGGGCATACTTTGGGTAACCTAAGTTTAACACACGAGTGCCGTAAACGGAAGAAAGTATTTCAAATACTCCAGCAGTCCTGTGTGGGACGGCACCATCTTGCATGAAGTAGCAATTCTTGACTAACTGATTTTTTCGTGCCCAAGGAAAGAAGTTCTTCTTCAAGAACTCACAGTAAATATCAGCAGTGATTGTCAGACTCTCAATAAATTCAAGGAAAATACCTTTTATTGTAATTGCCGCCCATGGAGTGACTTTTTTCGGGTGTGAGGACTTGGTTTCAATAACGTGCGGTGACTCAGTCCGCCAAAAGCGAAAATTTTGTTTATTTACTAAGCCACCTAAGTAGAAATGTGCTTCGTCCGAGATGATATTCTGTGCCTTCATTTCCTTGGATTCAAGAAAATTGTGAAGTTCTTGGCAAAATTGCACACGGCGAGCCATCGCCTCCTCACTTAAAAATTTATGTACAGACATTTTGTAGGGATGGAAGTTTAAAAACAGTTTCAAGATGCGGTGAAGTGAAGTTTTGAGACTTTCAAGGTTTGAGAAGCCTTTCGAAGGTATCATTTGGATATTTTTTGAAATGTTCTTCAGTTGTGTGGACAACTTCATCCATGGTTACAGTACGTGAAGGACCAGGATGCTCATGGCTTCTATCGACTAGTGTACCGTACTGATCAAATTTCTTAATTATCCTGAAAATACCCATAATAAGTAGAAAAATGCGTCAATTTTCAACAAAAGAAGGAAACAAATTTTTTTGGTTAGTTAGTTCATTCACTTTATTTACTGTTTGAGACTCGAATCAGACACTCCAGTGTGTGTGTCATACTTAGGATGAAATGCTCTTACAGCTGCAGTAGCTGAATCTCCTTTTCGGTAATATGATTTGATAAGGAATGATTTTTGTTCGATGGTTAAATTTTCCATTTTAGTGCTGCAATTCCCGAGCGACTGAAGCATGAATGAAATTTGCCGAGTCTCCACTCCAACCATATATTAGACTTTAGACTGCACTCCCACCTTGCGGTATTCTACGCAATTTACTTTGGTCACCTGCTATGAGACACCCTGTAGCAGTCAATTGTGGATCTATTCTTTTCCGATCCATCCTGACCATCAAATGTCTATACCATCAGTCGTATTGGAAAATCCGCCCACACCAAGTAAAAATCATCCCGTAAATGAGCTTATTCTTTTACACCTTATAGTTTTATATGTAACCGTCCGTCCGCGAAACGCACACCAGGCCCGCTGCGGGCGGCTATGTAGGGAAACTTTGAACGCCTTTTTCTCGAAACATGATTCTCTGTCCTGGTGGCAACGATAATCCAAAAACTACTTTTTCCAGTAAAATCATTCTTGTAGGAGATGGTTCACCCTGAACATCGTTATCGTTCCACCGGCACGAAATTTTTTTTCTGGCCTACTCTTTTTTTTCAGTTGTTGTTGCTGTCACTTATGAGGGCGCGCAGCGGGGCTTATCGAATAATTGCTCTATTTCCGACAATTTTTCTTTTCGTTTTAAATGCGCCTGTGCCAGCCCCCTGAAACTCACCTAAAAGCAGTATAGATTTAGCTCCCCCGTTATTGTCACGGATCCAGATGGCGCGGAGTCTCACCTGCTCCTTCCCCCACCCGGTGTGCTCATTCCCACCCCACAGTTTAGGCGGTTGATGCCATTGTTTATAATAACCTCCTCTAAACCCTCGAATTGCGGTACTTGACGTCATTAAATTTTTTTTGTTGGACAGTTTAGTTGATCCATTAGTTATCGGTCGATGGCATGTGAATCAGACAGAAATGAGAAGCAATATAAGTTGCGAATAAAATTTCTCTTTTTATTTTCTGGTGGATAAAATCATCCTGTGCAGTGAAAGGATGTAAATCGGGGTATAAAACAAATCTCGAAAAATGTCATTATTTTACGGTTCCAAAAAATGAACTAGAAAAATGGAAAACGGCATTGGAGTGTGATGAATTGAGTGCTGGAAGAGCAGTGTGTGAGAGACATTTTCAACCTGATGAAATAGATTGGAAAGAGAGAGTTTCGATAATTAGAAATGGACGAGTTCTGGGCTAGGTATATTCACATATTTATTCGTAAAAAAGTTCCACTGTTCCATTTCTTAACAAATATTTTTTTTTGTTCCTGTCTCAGACAAGTTTAAAAATTCCATGGCGCAAAAATGATGGTGGTACCTACCATCAATTTTCCCTTGGACTGAGGACTGGCACTCTGTACATTTGGAATGAATGAAGAAAACGAGCAGAACAAGATCCAGTCATGAATGGAATCAGTCTTCCGATTGATAAAACAGAGGTCATCGACGAAGGATTGGGTTCTGATATACCTTCATCTCCAGGATCCAGTAATGATGCAGCTGATTGTGTTCCATCTTGTGGAAGTATTGAGGATCCTAGATCATCGATTGATGTGCCTTCAACTCCAGGTGCCAGTGATGATGCAGCTGATTCTGTTCCGTTGCGTGAAAATGTTGAGAATCCTCAAACATCCATGGATGTGCCTTCAACTCTAGATTCTGGTAATAATGCAGCTGATTCTGTTCCATCGCGTGAAAATATTGAGAATCCTGGATCCTCGAGTGATGTACCTTCTTCGCCAAGTTGCAGTAATAATGCAGCTGATTCTGTTCCATTGTGTGAAAACGCTCAGGATCCCAGACCATCGATTCATTTTGATCAGTTGGCACGAGCCGATTTCAATCGTCCAGAAGGATGGATACAAGAACTCAAACCCACTAATGATGGAAATGTGCTAAATTTCGTTGTGACTAAAGTGAGTGAAACTAGAGATGCTCTAAACGGTCCAGTCAGTTGGAAGCCAGTAAATCTGATTTGATACCTCAATTGTATGTCTCACATCAATCATGGGATCATATTCACTATGCACCGATTAAGACCATTGAGGAATTGCAAAATTTAATAACTACTATTGATAGACTCAATGTCTGCACTGGCTCCCTGCTCCAAAATGAATTGGCACAATCAAAATATAGCATTCTTCACAAGGATATTAGTGGTATTTGACGTCATAATAAATGCCATCTCCTAGTTGATGCATATAACAAAGATAAAATGTAGTTTCTGTCAACGAATCAAAAACACGGTGAGACAGGAACTGCATCGAGTCGAGAAGTCTGGTGATCCTCAACGCATTCGTATTGTCGTATCTCCGAAGAAAAAAAAGACCTCACTAAACTTCGTGAGAAAGTTCATACTGCTAGAAAAGTGACGAGTCGAGCACAGGAAAAAATATCAGAATTGGAGAAGGAACTAGAGGTTTATCGTGTGAAATTAAAATGTTATGGAGACTTAAATCTCAGCGAGTATGTACAAAATGGGAAGATTACCGAGAATACTGCGACTGCTTCAAAAGAAATTTTGAATTCTGCAAAGAAGAAAAGCCCCAAAGGCAGACGATATAGCGAGGAAAGGATCTTATTGTGCATTTTATTGCATATGAGATCTCCAAAAGGATATAAATTTGTACACGATCACGGAGTCCTCTCTGTGTCCGATGTTCGCACTCTCAGAATGTATATTTCTGCAATTCCTGCTTCTTGTGGGTTTGATCCCCAATTTTTTGAAGTTTTGAAGACTACATTCGCCAAGAAAGGAGAAAAGGAGAAACATAGTATTATACTTCTCGATGAAATGGGCACTCGAGTCAGTCGTGGCGTGAATGCTGAAACACTTACCCTGACAGGTTTGGTCGACTTCGGGGAGGGTGCACCGGAAGGTAGTTTCATTCATTGAAAGAGCCGATCATGGGCTCGTTATAATGTTCCAAGGATTGAGCAATTCGTATTGTCAACCCATTGCGGTGTTTGCATCTCACGGAGCCGCGAAAGGTGAAGTTCTTTCTCAACTTATACTCAAAGCGATCGTACTCCTAGAAAATGCTGGAGCTAAAGGCCATGGGATCATAACTGACGGTGCCAGTACCAATCGGAAATTTGGTCATCTTTTGAGGTTTCTGGGAAGAAGATACATTGAAGAATTCATTTGAACATCCACTGGACGCGGATCGCCGTGTGTACATTTTCTCAGACATTCCCCACTTGGTTAAATCTATTCGTAACGGTATCCGGTCTAAATGTTACGGTAAAAAATATTACGCCATAATATTACGGTAAATAATATTACGATCCAAATTGTTACGGGGTCTAATTATTATTGGTCGTTTTTATTATTGGAAATAATATTACAACGTTTTTACCGACGTCGGTGTTATTATTTATTATTATTTTCCGTTATTTATAGCATTTCTTTTGTTTCACAAATTCGTAATTTGTTGAATAAAAAACATTTGTGTAATAGTAGTTTTGCGCCTTTTTTGCTGAGGATGAAGTGAAGAAGCATGGTATAGTATATTTCTAACCTAGGGAGGGAAAATAAAGGATCCTCAGCCGTCAGTGCAATTACCAGCCGAGCCGAAGGCGAGGTTGGTAAACACGCGGCTGAGGGTTCTTTATTTTACTTCCCGTGGTTAGAACGCGATTTTCCGTCTCGGCGTAGGCGCAAAGTCAGAGTTCCCTCCCGCGAAGCGGGAGGGAAATGTAACTTTGCGCCCGCCGGGACGGAAATTATTTTAACGCACCCGTGTCAAGCATTCCGATGTAACTAACTTTTGTTGAAGAATCTTCGGTTTTGTGTGTGAATGTCTGAGGGAATTTTATTTTGTCTTGGGGGATTAATATAATCATACCAACTCATACACCTGTTGAGTAATCGATGGTAACTGACCTCGGGTCATATTTTTTGGTATTGGGCTATTATTGTATCGATTTGATTTTCGGAAAATTCCTAATCGAGCGGATAAAGGTTTATCCTTGATTCCATACCTTTATATACGGTAATATTAAGGTTTCAATAATTTTTTGTCCCGTAATAATTTTCTGCGTAATATTTTGGCCCGTAATTTTTTTGCGTAATATTTTTTACCGTAATATAATGGTTCCGTAATATTTAGACCTGCAACCATTCGCAACCGCCTACACAACAAGAGAGTTCTACAGGTATGTGATTCACATGATTTTTATCACCTTGAATACTTTTATTTTTTGGATAACTAAAAATCAAATTTTGATCCCTCAGATGAGTCCTGAGGAACAAGAAATCAAGTGGGTGCATCTGGAAAGTCTCCACAAAGTTGATAGAGAGGCGGTGAAGCGAGGTAGGAGATCTATCTGCCCCCGTCTCACCATTAATCACTTGGACCTGAATAATGCATCGAAAATGAGGGTGAGATTGGCGACCCAGGTAAATTTTATTCGTTATCAGTATCAATTATGAATGAGGAGCCACGAGTAAGTTATTATTTTTCTTTCAGGTCTTCAGTAATTCTCTTGCACATGGTTTGGAAGTATATTCAAAGGGAGTGGAAGAATTGAGAGACTCCAAAGCAACTGCCACATTTTGTAAGTGGATTAATGATATGTTTGATGCTTTGAATCGTTACGAGGAAATGGAGGCTGTGGTACCAGGCAATATTGATTACAAGGTATGAAATTATCTACTCAAGTCATTCAACGGAAATTTTATCTTTCCATCATTACAGATTTTTCGGGAGAGTATTAAAACACTCGATGCTTGGGAGAACTACATAAAAGGAGGAAAAATTGACAAGAGCTTATTTTTAACACCACAAACGGCTCAGGGACTCCGAGTGACACTACATTCAACATTGGAACTGATCGATTATCTCGTTGAAAAATGTGGATTCTCTAATGTACTCACCGGAAGGATGAATCAAGATAGTCTCGCGGTTCACGATTATGTTTTTCGATTTTGTTGAGGCCAAGAAAATATACCTTGATGCTTTGGCGTGCATATCTCCTCCGCTTTACACACTTTGCACTAACTTTAAATGTAATTAATCCGCCTAGTGTCTGGCATCCCAAACTTGTAGCTCAATTTTTTTTATTCAGATTGTAGGTCAACTAGAACGCTTGGTTTCTTGTTTACAGCTTGTGTTTATTGTAATGACAATTCCTTAACCTA
Source organism: Diachasma alloeum (assembly GCF_001412515.2). Classification (NCBI taxonomy): domain Eukaryota; kingdom Metazoa; phylum Arthropoda; class Insecta; order Hymenoptera; family Braconidae; genus Diachasma; species Diachasma alloeum. The sequence goes on from NW_021680548.1 coordinate 169,031, forward strand.
CCTCACGTTTTTTCTTTGGTTTTTGTTTCCTATTTGCGCTCTAGAAGTTTTTTGGTTGTATTCGACAAGCTGGAGGGAGTGATAACCATCCAACTACCCCAACTTTTCTACAGTTATATAAAATTCTATCCATCTACAATGCATTGAAGCCCCCGAAGACGGGGAATTGCACTGTGAGGAGGAATGAGTTTGGAAAACCTTTAATCACTTTATCCGAACTGAAAGTCATTTACAAAGATCGCAAAAATTCTGCTTTATCGGAGTGGAGTGGGGACTAGAAGATGTAATTGAGCGCTCTGAGCATGGCTACGCTTTACCAGAAATTCATAATTGCGTAATGTATTATACGACAGCTCATGTAACGGAATTAGTGATGAATACGGTTGCACGTAGTGTCTGTACAAAAACATTATTGTACGATGACGACTCACCAGCTCTCCCTCAGGCTCAATTTTCCGATCCTCTATTAAAGAGTCCATTGATTCATCCCAACATTCGACTTTATTATTTGATTCTCTTTGTAGAAGAAAAATTTATCGAGCATAGAGAGTCCAGATGTGTCTGATGAAATTCTTGAGGACATTTATGCCTATCCATCATTTTCTTTTCCTTGCGCAAAGCATGCGACTGAAGTTCTGTATAAAATTATTCGATGTTTCCTGGTCACTCACATGCAAGAATTCTGTACGGCTTTCAATTGAGAGCAGAGAAAAATTAATCTCGAGAAGAGAGAGCTGGCTAAGATGATTAAAACATAATTTTTATTGAAACTATATCCATATGCACGAAATAATAATGTATTAAATTGGAACTATTAGTTTATTATGTATATAAGCCATGTAATCACAACACTCAGGTTTCTCATAATATATTAAATGAAATGGAATTTTCGTTTTTTAAAGTACTTTTCCTCTCAACCTATGATAATAGCGCTTTTCTTGACACATTTTGTTTCCGATTTATTCGGATGTGTTTCTTTGAAAGGATTTTTTTTGTTTTCAATTTTGACGTATTTCTTGAGAATTGAAGTTTCAGTAAAACAATTGAATCCTAACAGGCAAGGGGGATGAGGGGTTACCGACATTTCAGGCCCCAAGAAACACGTCAAAATTCAAAGCAAAAAAAGACTTTTCAAAGACCCACACACGGCTGAGTCGAGAAAATACATGCTAAGAAAAGTACTGTAATAGAAGCAGTAGAGTGGTCAACAATAAATGCAATTTTTCACGTCTCGTTCACAATAAAATATCCCAATAACTACTGGCTTTTGGAGAAAATATCAAAAAACATCTATTGTTGGAAATCTTCTAATCTACAAATAATGTTCTCTGACATTTCTCATACCACCACTTGTTCCTGAGATGAACGAACAATCATGGCAATTGATTCTTCATACTCCATTCTGGCGTGCATTCAAACTCCCAGGCGGGACGGAGCAAGTTGGCACCAGCGCCGCCTAGGACGTGACAGTATCTGGGTAGCTATCGGGCATGAGTTTTAGGGGACTAGCAGAGATAATAGGAGAGATTGCTCAGGCTTATGGGAACTGTTCGATCAGAGTTTCATAGCGGTGGCGCGCATGAACTAATCGAGAGGACGTCTCTGTGGGTAAACAAATTTTCATCTATTACCATGGAAACAGTCGATAACAGGGATGCGTTCCCAATCTTAAATCCAACATGAAACCTCCTTCGCATTCACTCATCCGCTTGATTATCCCATTTTCGTTCATACAACTTCTTATTGTCTTAATTTGTAAATTAGTTGATCATAAAGG
>NW_021680548.1:174829-175356 GCF_001412515.2 Diachasma alloeum
GATGAAAAAACGGCAGTTCGACGGAGAATTAAATTCCCCACCAATAAACCATCTTTCATCCCTTAATCTCTGTAAAAAAAAATAAACACTGCCATGAAAGTGATGGGCCAGTGAGAAAAATAATAGTTTCGCGGCGCACAGTGACTCCCGGTAATTAAAAATTTACCTCTCCCCTCCTAATTGAGATTAAGGGATGAAAAAAAGACAGCTCGACGGAGAATGAAATTCTCCATTAATTAACCCTCTTTCATCCCTTAACCTTTGTAACAAAAAATATAAACTCCCATGAAACTCAGGGGCCGGTAAGAAAAATGATTCTTTGGCAGCGGACACCGACTTTTCAGTATTCGCCTGCTAATTAAAAATTCACCTCTCCCCTCCTAATTGAGATTAAGGGATGAAAAAACGGCAGTGAGACGGAGAATACAATTCTCACCAATAAACCCTCTTTCATCCCTTAATATCTGTAACAAAAAAATAAAAACTGCCATGAAAGTCATGCGCCAGTGAGAAAAATAATAGTTTCG
>NW_021680548.1:175621-176203 GCF_001412515.2 Diachasma alloeum
GTTTCGCGGCGCACAGTGACTCCCGGTAATTAAAAATTCACCTCTCCGCTCCTAATTGAGATTAAGGGATGAAAAAACAGTAGTTCGACGAAGAATTAAATTCCCCATCAATAAACCCTCTTTCATCCCTTAATCTCTGTAACAAAAAAATAAAAACTGCCATGAAAGTCATGGGCCAGTGAGAAAAATAATAGTTTCGCGGCCCACAGTGGCTCACGGTAATTAAAAATTCACCTCTCCCCTCCTAATTGAGATTAAGGGATGAAAAAACGGCAGTTCGACGGAGAATTAAATTCCCCATCAATAAACCCTCTTTCATCCCTTAATCTCTGTAACAAAAAAATAAAAACTGCCATGAAAGTCATGGGCCAGTGAGAAAAATAATAGTTTCGCGGCGCACAGTGACTCCCGGTAATTAAAAATTCACCTCTCCCCTCCTAATTGAGATTAAGGGATGAAAAAAAGGCAATTCGACGGAGAATTAAATTCTCCATTAATTAACCCTCTTTCATCCCTTAAACTTTGTAACAAAAAATATAAACTGCCATGAAACTCAGGGGCCAGTAAAAAAAAAAATTCTAT
>NW_021680548.1:176551-177761 GCF_001412515.2 Diachasma alloeum
CCAGTGAGAAAAATAATAATTTCGCGGCGCACAGTGGCTCACGGTAATTAAAAAGTCACCTTTCCCCTCCTAATTGAGATTAAGGGATGAAAAAAGGGCGGTTCGACGGAGAATTAAATTCCCCATCAATTAACCCTCTTTCATCCCTTAATCTCAATTAGGAGGGGAGAGGTGAATTTTTAATTACCGGGAGTCACTGTGCGCCGCGAAAGGGTTATTTTTCTCACTGGCCCATGACTTTCATGGCAGTTTTTATTTTTTTGTTACAGAGATTAAGGGATGAAAGAGGGTTTATTGGTGAGGAATTTAATTCTCCGTCGAACCGCCCTTTTTTCATCCCTTAATCTCAATTAGGAGGGGAGAGGTGAATTTTTAATTACCGGGAGTCACTGTGCGCCGCGAAAGGGTTATTTTTCTCACTGGCCCATGACTTTCATGGCAGTTTTTATTTTTTTGTTACAGAGATTAAGGGATGAAAAAACGGCAGTTCGACGGAGAATTAAATTCCCCATCAGTTAACCCTCTGTCATCTTTTAATCTCGGTAACAAAACAATAAAAACTACCGACGGTAGTGGCCGTGCGGTTAGAGCTCTAGATTCGTATGCCAATGATCCGGGTTCGCTTCCCGGCACCGGCAGTCAAAATTTATAGTGCTCTAATCTCACAGTTTCACTGCCGAGCGGTAGTCCCGTCAAAAAGGACGACTGTACCAGGGCAGGTTTTTCCCTCGAATGAGATTTTCCCTCCCTTCGGCAAATGCGGTACAGGGGGTTGAGGGGGGTGGGAAGGGAACAACTCGTAAAGACACGAAAGGGTATACGAGAAGAAAAAAATTTGAAATTTAACAATAAAAACTGCCATCAAACTCATGGGCCAGTAAGAAAAATCATTGTTTCGCGGCGCACGGTGACTTTTCACTATTCGCCCGCGAATTAAAAATTCGCTTCTGCCCTCCTAATTGAGATTAAGGGATGAAAAAAGGGCAGTTGATGGGGAATTTAATTCTCCGTCGCACTGCCGTTTTTTCATCTCTTAATCTCAATTCGGAGGGGAGAGGTGACTTTTTAATTACCGGGCGAATGGTGAAAAGTCAGTGTGCGCTGCGAAAGAATGATTTTTTTTGGCCCCTGAGTTTCATGGCAGTTTATATTTTTTGTTACAAAGTTTAAGGGATCAAAGAGGGTTAATTAATGGAGAATTTAATTCTCC
>NW_021680548.1:178019-178463 GCF_001412515.2 Diachasma alloeum
CCCGTGAGCCACTGTGCGCCGCGAAAGTATTATTTTTCTCACTGGCCCATGATTTTCATGGCCGTTTTTATTTTTTCGTTACAGAGATTACGGGATGAAAGAGGGTTTATTGGGGAGAAATTTAATTCTCCGTCGAACTGCCGTTTTTTCAGCCCTTAATCTCAATTAGAAGGGGAGAGGTGAATTTTTAATTCGCGGGCGAATGGTGAAAAATCAGTGTGCGCCGCGAAAGTATTATTTTTCTCACTGGCCCATGATTTTCATGGCCGTTTTTATTTTTTCGTTACAGAGATTACGGGATGAAAGAGGGTTTATTGGGGGGGAATTTAATTCTCCGTCGAACTGCCCTTTTTTCAGCCCTTAATCTCAATTAGGAGAGGAGAGGTGAATTTTTAATTATCGTGAGCCACCGTGCGCCGCGAAACTATTATTTTTCTCACTGGC
>NW_021680548.1:181337-239152 GCF_001412515.2 Diachasma alloeum
TAGAAAATTGCGTTCAACTTTGAATCCATAGGAGATTCGCGGGTACGATCAAGACAAAATTTGTGGTAAATTTTCTAGTAAAAAATATGGAAAAAAAAAAGAAATTCATTTATTCAATGTCAAGATATAAATAGCAACATATATTAGATTCGCTCTGAGTAAATAAACAAGCTATTGAAAAAAAAAAACACTGATATTCCCAATTACAAAAAAAAAAAATTCATCAACTTCCATTTTTTTAATGGAAAACATTTTTTTTTTCCATCTGATCTTCACGCGGCTCTGGGGGATGAATGGTTGCNAATTTTTTTAATGGAAAACATTTTTTTTTCCCATCTGATCTTCACGCGGCTCTGGGGGATGAACGGTTGCGAATAGGGGTAAAGTGCCCTCAACATTTTTTGTGTAGAATTTTGATCTCTACAACTTTGTGTAGTACGTTTTTGGACGCACAGCGCGTTATTCACGAGTTATTTCGAAAAAACTGTTTTCAGGGGTAGTTTTTAATCTTTTTCAACCCCCGCACAAACTTGGGGAACCTTAAATATCCGCCATTAGTTTCATACGCCCAAATCACAAATTCCATAAAAAATGGAGCCTGTATCGCAAACATTCGTATGTTAGACCGACGTTCATTGGACTAGTCGGAGATCCGTTCGGGGTTTCTCCGCGCTTTTGAAAATTCATTCCTCCGCTCCTACTTGAGATTAAGGAATGAAACCGCCGGCATTTATTGAGAATTTAATTCTCTATCGATCGCCGTCGGTTTCATTCCTTCATCTTCATTAGGGGGGGGAGAAATGAATTTTCTAATCGGGAAAGCCCCTCCGGGCTCACTCGACGTCGGAAAGCCGTTCGGGGTTTTTCCGCGCTTTTGAACATTCATTCCTCCGTTCCTAACTGAGATTGAGAAATGACACCGATGTCATTTATTACAAATATAATTCTCAATCGGTAAGCTTTGGTTTCATTACTTCATCTCAATTAGGGAGGGGAGAAATTAATTTTTGAATGAGAAGAACTTGTTCGGAGTTACTGCGCGCTTTGAAAATTCATTCCTCCTCTCCTAATAGAGATTAAGAAATGAAACCACTGTCATTTATTGAGAATATTATTCTCGATCGATAGATGTTGCTTTCATTCCCTCTCCGCAATTAGGGGGGGGGGGGGAAATGAATCTTCCAATCAGGGGAGCCCCTCCGGACTCACTCGACGCCGGAGAGCCATTCGGGATTTCTCCGCGCGTTCGAAAATTCATTTCTCCGCTCCTACTTAAGATTAAGGAATGAAACCGTTGTCATTTATTGAGAATTTAATTCTCGATCGATCGGCATCGGCTTCAATCCTTCATCTCAATTAGGGTGGGAGAAATGAATTTTCCAATCGGGGGAGTCCCTCCGAGCTCACTCGACGTCGGAGAGCCGTTCGGGGTTTCTCCGCGCTTTTGAAAATTCATTCCTCCGCTCCTAACGGAGATTAAGAAATGAAACCGATGTCATTTATTAAAAATACAATGGTCGATCGGTAGGCTTTGGTTTCATTTCTACATCTCAATTAGGGAGGGGAGAAATTAATTTTTGAATGAGAAGAACTTGTCCGGAGTTACTGCACGATTTTAAAATTCATTCCTCCTCTCCTAATAGAAATTAAGCAATGAAACCGCTGTCATTTATTTAGAACATAATTCTCCATCGATCGATATTGCTTTCATTCTTTCATCGTAATTAGGGGGGGAGAAATGACTTTTCCAATTGGGGGAGGCCCTCCGAAGAGCCGTTCGGGGTTACTCTGCGCTTTTGAAAATTCATTCCTCCGCTCCTACGTGAGATTAAGGAATAAAACCGCTGTCATTCATTGAGAATTTAATTCTCGATCGATCGGCCTCGGTTTCATTCCCTTCTCTCAATTAGGGGGGGGGGGAGAAATGAATTTTCCAATCGGGGGAGCCCCTCCGGGCTCACCGTTCGAGGTTTCTCCGCGCTTTTGAAAATTTATTCCTCCGTTCCTATCTGAGATTAAGAAATGACACCGATGTCATTTAATAAAAATATAATTCTCAATCGGTAAGCTTTGGTTTCATTCCTTCATCTCAATTAGGGAGGCGAGAAATTGATTTTTGAATGAGAAGAACTTGTCCGGAGTTACTGCACGCTTTGAAAATTCATTCCTCCTCTCCTAATAAAGATTAAGCAATGAAACCGCTGTAATTTATTGAGAATATAATTCTCCATCGATAGATATTGCTTTCATTCTTTCATCGTAATTAGGGGGGGGGGAAATGAATTTCCCTATCGGAGGAGCCCCTCCGGTTAGTCCGCACTTTTGAAAATTCATTCCTCCGCTCCTACTTGAGTAGGATAGAATAGAATTTCCCGAAGATTCCAAAAAGCTTCATTGTTCTTCGTGCATGAAAAATGGGGATCTTCGGGAAACTCCTTGCGATCGCAAGACTTTTACCGATTTATTTTTCTCCGTGTGACGTCCGTATAGAAGATCAAAAAATCAATTTAACTTTGGGATAAATGGAGAGGAGAGAAAAACGTGAATATCTCGGAAATTAGATGCGACAAAGTGGGCCCTTTTCACGTGGACGTACACATATAATTGGACTGAAATTTATAGAAATTTTTAATTTGCAATGACGAAATTCCTTGAAATTTCCGTATTACGGCAACGCGATAAAAATTCCCAATAAGTGTTCCCGGAATTTCCGCGAAAATATTACTGAAACCTACAGACATCATTCCTGAATTCAAGACTTTCCTTTGATTTTCAGGATCATGTCACTAGAAATTTTTTACAAAATGACTTAATTTTAACATTGCTTGCTCATTGCATTTCAGAAATGCAGCTGCCTAAAAAAGACACATCGATTCCTAGGAACAACGTTTTTTTTTCTCGGTAAATACAGACAATAGAGAAATGTCAGAGTACAGTGAATAAACTTCACTCGTCAAAAACTCCATAATGGCAGAGTTAAATTCCCTGATTTTTTTTCACTCTCGATTAATTTTTTAAAGATTCAAATTGATACTTAAGTATCAATTGATTCATTCACATCGTTCCATTCCATCGGGAGATATTGTCGATTGGAGACAATTTTTTATGGTCACTGAAGAAGGCAAACCATTCATTTAAATCTCGCAATAATCTGCGAAAAGTCTCATTCGTTAATCTATTATTATTGATTTAATCCCATTATGTGTATGAGATTTGTTGAGATATAATCTCTCACAAATATTGAATATATTTCTCATCAAAATAATTTGAAATTCATTCATTACCTTTGTATCACTGACAAAATATGTAATAAATGTGAATAAGATGAATTGCTCGTATTTTTTTTTTTATTAAAGATCTAGTTGTATAGAAATTCAAATAAATGATCCTCTTTCGCTCAAGACTTCATAATTCCTTCTCTCCCTCTCCTTTATGATCAACTAATTTACAAATTAAGACAATAAGAAGTTGTATGAACGAAAATGGGATAATCAAGCGGATGAGTGAATGCAAAGGAGCTTTCATGTTGGATTTAAGATTGGGAACGCATCCCTGTTATCGACTGTTTCCATAGTAATAGATGAAAATTTCTTTACCCACAGAGACGGCCTCTCGATTAGTTCATGCGCGCCACCGCTATGAAACTCTGATCGAACAGTTCCCATAAGCCTGAGCAATCTCCCCTATTATCTCTGGGACTAGCCTGTACAACGATAGATGCACTTGCCTCATTCGTAGAAATGAATCATAGTTATGTTTAAGATGAACCAAAGGTGTGATATCAATGAAACCAGTTGGAAAAGGCCTCTCACTCAATAATTTATAACTTTTTCCAAAGTGAATATTTTGTCAATATAAAATTATATTCTTATTGTTCAATCATCATTTAGTGCGCCGTTAATTGTTGAATTGGCATATACTTCACCTTGCCTATTGAAAAAAATATGAATAAAGGGATTTTCCTGACGCGTTACCGTGACCATCCCCCTTAATCAACTATAATGTCGCTTAATTCAATATTTTTTATATGAAAATAAAGGAATGTTATTATCTACATGCATACCAGCACAGAACTAAATAAACGCTATAATCGGTAATACGGGAACCACCGATACTGGCGGTGGGGGTAAATCACAATTTTTTCCATTAGCTTGACTAATTACCAATGAATGTACAAACGATAAAACCATGAGTTTCACAACGTACAAACGATTGCCTTTGCAATAGGCCCCTTAATTTAGGTCAATCGGTCGATTTTTCATTTTCGTCCGGTAGCATCATGCCAAAACTTCATCAACTTTTTTAACTTAATGAGTGGATGTACAAGCGAAAATTTTCGTTGTACAATCCTGTACTAATGATGAACAATCGAGTACAAAGTTCGTTTTTCTAATTAGTGACCGGCTAAGTACCTGGGGGTTAGGTTTCCAGATACGCCTCTTTCTCTCGCACCAATAGATCATTTCTTTGAGATCATGTTCTAATTGCAATATTAATAATCGCAATATTATTGCAATATGTGCCAAAGAAATAGTCCAATAGCCAAGAGAAAACTGTTTCTTTTTTCGTTATTTTTTGATTTTTAGTAATCGAGTACATTCAGTAGTGAAACGGTAAACCTGGTTATCCAACGTAGGAAAAAAAGAACGGGTCGAGCTTAGTCCAAGCCCGGTGGCCGGGCTGCCGAACTTCGGGGCCCGTTCCTCAACCGGGACCGCGCTGGACTTGGTTGAAACCTGGAATAACATCGGGCCAGGGCTGGGTGCCGATCTTGACCCAGCGTTGGTTGCCAGCCGTTGGCCAGGCTCAATTAAACATTACTTAATTACATGAATATAATATGGGTGATTGAGATCCAAGTAATTCAATATTACTCCTCAGAATTCGTAACAGGTTCAACGAGGAAAAAAAATCAATACCGGTATGCGACTGGCGCCGGGCTGGCTGCCTAACTATTCATGGCAATTGTCAATAATAACAAAAACAAAATAATTAACATTGTTTAGGATGATTTTTAGTATTAATTGTGCCCTATCTACCAAACCATAACGCAATCATCGCTGAAAAACCGATTTTGTTAACTTAAAATATTACCCTAACTTGGGATCGAACCCGCGATCTCACGACTACTAGTCCGAGGCCCTAACCACTAGCCTATCGCGCAATTCATAAAATTTCTACTTCAAATCGTCCATAGTAATTCCACCTCGGTTTTTTTCGACTTGAACGTTTTATTATTTTGTTCATAGAGATATTAAGTGATTCAACTAGAGTTTAATCGATAAATTAATTCAATAATGAATAACCATAACGATAATTATAACAATGACGATTCATATTGACTGACGATTCTTTTCTTCGTGATAATTAGCGAATAACATGTGACTTCAATACCTACAATGCTACCTCGACCATTTTATTTTTACGATTACACCGTTAAAATTTTACCTTCAAGATTCCACCCTTACCATTTTACCCTCACAATGTCACCCTTATGATTTTCAGGCCCCTTTCCATTATTACGATTTGACCCTTACCATTTTAGTCTTCAGATTGTACCCTTATGATTCCACCCCTATAATTCCAGTCTCATCATCTCACCCTTACGACTTAACCCTTACAATTACACCAACGGCTAAAGTCCAATGACCAAGCTCCGGGCCACCGCTGGCCAGATCTGTCAACCAAGGCTCGGTTATCCGCCCTTCCCCCGAGACACAAGCCCTGGTCCCCAGGGATGGCCGAACCTCGGTCCAAGCTTGGGCGCCCAGACTTGGCAAGGCCAGGCTTGTGCCAGACTTGGCCCGTTTTTCCAACACTGGCATTTCCTACGTCGGATAAGTCGATTTTGGCTTTTGGCAAGTTTTTGATGAATATCTCGGAATATAACAGAGATAAAATTTCTCATGACCTTTTTTATCACCATCAATTGGCTCTACAAAAAAGATCTGTTTGAAATGCAGCAAAGTTATTATCTAAAGTTACCGGGCTCACCCGAAAATCTCGACCGACTTCGGGACCGTTCGGGTTCACGGGAAAATCAAGAAGCAAATCGCCAAATATAAAATTTCAGTGGTATCAATCTCCTCCTGAAAGAGTATACATCGGTTTGCCAGAGAGTCACCTATAGAGTACAGTATCAAAGTAACCGAGTATCGAGTACATCACCGAGTATTATATCGAGTCTAGCGCTGTGTGTAGCGTCTCTATTTCATTCAATTATCAATTAATTCCGAGTTAACTATCAATTATTTCGAGTCAATCATCAAGTTTATTATTAAGAGAATCTCTAGTGCAATGTAAAGACTATTTTCAAATTGACATTGAGACATTCACCAATTTGTGTATCCCTAAAATCAAGACGCGTGGCTTGCGCCACAAACAAAATACATCACCAGTGTTTTTGTAATCTGCGTGGTATTTCCCCCTTTCCATATCAGGTGTCCCCAATCCGCCCCAATATTAGCCTAAATCTCCAGCAGATCAAAACTAATTTTTTTTTGTCTGTCTTAGGTTCCGAAATATTAGTCAAAAGCTGTCCAATAGTCAAAATCAACTCAACCCGGTTTACCGTTTCGCTACTGAATTTTCACTTCTTTAGCAGCCTCACATACGCTCCATATCTCTTGAACGAACTACTGGATTAAGACGAGTATATATTTTTTTTCTTCGTTACTTACACTGCTATTTTTACTTCAGGTGGATTTTTGTTGCTAATGTACATAGTTTCTCATGAAAATTTATAAACAAAAAAATTTGCTTATTATCATTTTTCAAACCATCGTCAGTTATGGATTCCCATTCAGAAAACATCTGTAATTTTTTTCATATTCTCATTGTTGTTCCGTCGGGTTAATTTATATTGGAAATGGAATTCATTTTCGATATTCCTGAATTGGAGTTCATGCATATGTATTTCATTACAAAGATGTTTATTTGAAGTTTTTTTGATATTCAAAGAAATATTTGGTATTAACGAATTCATGGGAGATTAGCGGCACACTGAGAAAAAAAATTACTTTTGCCACGGATTCATTTTCTTGGGACAAAAATTTATTTTTTTAGGAGCGTATTTCTCCTGACCCGTCATTGGCCGGGTGGTCCACGTCCATGTACAAATATTACAATTATGTTGAATGGTGAGGTGATTATGCTACATATGACTTTAAGTGAACACCCTTCATTATTTTTCAATTTTTTCCAATTTGAAATTTTCTTACGTAAAACAATTTGGATTAACTCCAAAGATTGATAATTGTCAATGGATTTCATTTAATGTCATATGTGGTATAATCATCGCATAATTCAACCTAATTGTAATATTTAGAGATGGATTTGGACCATCTGAGAATGACTGGCCAGGAGCAATATGCCCATGAAAAAATTAATTCGTCTCAAGAAAATAATCCTTGGCAAACGTTTTTTTTTTCTTAACGTAGGGTAAAAATGAAGACATGAAAAAAACAGAAATGCAAATGAAGAAGAAAATAGAATGAGACTCTTCTTCATCCGATATTGTGGTTAAGCGATGCAGGGCGCCAGTTTTTGAAAGATGGCACAGAAAAAAGTACTCGATCATAAACAGTCCAAAAGTTTTTCTTATCCTTACACAAGTGTATTTACAAATATTTGATAAGGAAGTCATATAATATTTTCAATTAGAGAATGGAATTTCAGTAGGATGAATTTCATAATGCTAATAATTTGTTTTACCACGTAAGTGGCTACTACACCACCATTGGAAGCCATGTGAACTACATGCTATGTGACATGATTTTAGTAAGGTATGATAGAAGAAGGTAATGTCAAGTGTCCCTCAAAAGTATTTTCTCTCCACAGCGCGAGGCATCGCTCCACTAGCACCCGGCCTCACTGCGGCTTTTCTATTCCCTTCCCCCTTACTCCTCAGTTCCCCCACCGACCCGATTGCCACCAAACTATCGTGTGTACGTAGTGTGCATACCAGCGTTGGGCAAGTAAAATACCAGCGTTATTTTACCAAGTTTTTTACAAGTAAAAAAACAAGTAATTTATCTAGGAGGCTTTAGACCTTTTTGACCGCTTGGATGCGTGTTTGAAAACAGCACAGTGATTTTGGGGCGAGAACACACCCGTTGACAGGGGAGTCGGTCGAGCTCCTGTGTTATGTGCAAGTCTTGCAAAGGTCAAACATCGCAATGGTCATAGCTCACCAGGATCAAACATCGCAAGGATCATCCCTCGCTAGAAGGTTGCAACCGTCAAACTACAGAGGTAGGTAAGACAATTTTAAAGATTAAACGACAACAAGCGGCACCCGGGGGAGCAGGAAGGACAACCATACGGTTCCAACGACGATGAGAGTCAACTGGGCGAGGCAGTCAGAACAATCACAACGGTCCAACCTTTATGCGGGTCAAACAAAAGGAGTAGAAAGAAAAATTGTCAAGGATCTAACGGGAGACATGATCCTTGCGAAGTATAACCCTTGTGACGTCTCAACCTTGCAACGTTGACCCCTTGTGAGGTATGACCGTTGCTACGTTTGACCCTCACGGGGTAGGACCCTTCCAAGATATGACCCGTGCAACATTTGACCCGCGTCAGGCATGATCTATGCAAAGTGTGACCCTTATGATGTTTGACGCTTGCAAAGTAGGACCCTCACAAGGTATAACTCTCGTGCAATTCAGTCATGAGGATTACTGCACTCGACTGTAGTCGGGTAAGGGGTTTTCTACCAGTTATTCACCGTTTTCACCATTTTTAGGTAAATTACCAATATTCTACTATGTACCGTAGAAAACCCCGGTTTTCAGTGAATCACCCAACCCTGGTATATACTAATGCAATCGACCGCGGTCAGAGAACAATTAGACCTTGCCGGAATCATCGAAATCTTCGAAAATTCAGTCTTCCATTATCATGAGACGGTAATGAAGGGGGAAATATTGAGGTGCATAGTATTTATGGATGAAACTCGACTGATTATTTCACACTTCGTCGCTCACGGAGATGGTATTGCTTAATGCAACTAGTCTTGCATTCGATAAGTTACGTTGTAATGAACTGATAATTTTGGTTTAATTACAATGTTCATTGTAATTAACATTGTAATTAAACCAAAGTTATCCAATTATAAAATTTTAATTATTTAAGCTTTGAACTCTTCCGGAAGATTTCTTTTTTTGTTTTTACATGCTCTTTTTTTCGGCGGGGAACGACCTTTCATGAGTTATCAATCTCTAATCACTCGAATTTATTACTAGGAATTTAGTCAATAATTTTGAAATATAACGAATAACAAAGTATTTTGAAATATAGTAAATGTTGAAAAAAAATTCTTCGATCAATTTATGTTTCCTTCAATAATGATCTTTTAATTATGTAGAAATCTATCACTGTGGGAGAGCTGGTGGGTTAGGAGGACGATGGGAGAAACGGTGGAGTGAGGGGAGAACATCTAAGTATAGTGGAGAAGGGGTAGTCAAATATCCTGACCTCTTACAGCGTGGTTCAGAAAAATTTTTGGGGGACAGGCTGGAGAACAATGCTTGACATTACCTTCCTCTATCATACCTTAGTTCAACTCGCGCCAAAACGCTGGCGCCAAAAAGTCGCGTGACCGCTTATGACGGATGTCACATACCCCGCCCCTTTTTTTATAACCGTCACAATGTGCCAAGAAAAAATGATCGTCATTTTTCATCTATATAGATGGAATTTCTTTTTTGCTTTATCATTTTTATTTGAATTCATGTTAATTGCCCTAATGCGCATTGTAAAATAAAAATCACGGGTATTTATCACATACATAGATCGAACTATTTTTTCAAATTTATGACCGTCACAATCTAGAAATTAATTATGACCATCATTATGCCTCTACATAGATGGTTTGACATCAATTTACTTGCAAATTATTTGAGACCCTCATTTTTTGGTCATATGACGTGTTCTCAAAAATGATGGTCATTTTGTATCTTTAATGTGAGGCTCAATTGGACCGGCATTATTCACGTTGTACCTTGATTCTCCGACTTTATAATATGAATCGCGAAAATGTGAATATCAAACCATTACTATGCGCGTATCTTTTTCATTTTTAATGCACAAAATATTAGGTGTACAAATTAATAAAGTGCCCCTATATTTCGCGGTTTATAATTGCGTTCAAGACTTCTGTTTCCGGTCTGCGAGCAGAAGGTGATAGTGGATAATAGTTAATTGGTTTTATAGAGTTTAAAAAAGTTGAAGTTATTTGTTGGTCGGAGAAAGGGTGGGAGAGGGTGGAAAGTGTGAAAGGGTGTGTCTGAGGAGGTGAGAAAGTAGTGTAGTGGCGGAAGTAGAGGTGGGAAAGGGTTATAAGTTGAGAGGTGGGTTTTAGAGGTTAGTTGGAAGCGTGGTGGGATAATCTGGATGAAGAAGAGGTGTAGGAGGAGGGCCTGTACGAGAGGTGAAGGCAAGGTGGGGGAGTTAGCAGAAGGACGATAAAACTAATTCAAATAGAATTAGAATTTAGAGAGAAAAAATCCCGATCCGCCCAGCCAGGATAGAGAAGCAAGGTAGAAAAGGTGTAAGGCTTAGAGGAGGACGTAAGGAAAAATTGTCGAACGGAAAAATTGTCAAATGAGAATGCGAAAGGGGCGCCATCCGGTAGTGACGCCACGGAGTATGGTTTTTGGGATAAAGAAGAGTTTTCAAGTTAGAATTGTATAGATAAATTCAAAATAATATTTAGTTTAAAATAATCACTTAGGGAGATATCTCAAGCACATTGAATTATACGATATTATAGGGGCAAAATGGATATTTTCTGACCTCATTCAATTTCTTCGAGGTAAAATGGGTCTTTTCTGAACTCCTACGATTTCATGGGGGCAAAATGGGTTTTTCGTGTACTCCTACGATTTCATGAGAGAAAAATGGGTATTTAGTGACCACATACGATTTCATTGGGGCAAAATGGATATTCTGTGAACTTTTACGATTTCATGGGGGCAAAATGGGTATTCTGTGAACTTTTACGATTTCATTGGAGTAAAATGGGTATTTACTGACCTCATACGATTTCATGGGGGCAAAATGGGTTTTTCGTGAACTCATACGATTTCTTAGGGGCTAAATGGGTATTCTGTGAATTTTTACGATTTCATTGGGGTTACATGGGTATTTACTGACCTCATTCGATTTCATCGTGGCAAAATGGGTATTCTGTGAATTTTTACGATTTCATCGGAGTAAAATGGGTATTTACTGACCTCATACGATTTAATTGGGGCAAAATGAGTCTTCCGTGAACTTTTACGATTTCATTGGGACAAAATGGGTTCTTCGTGAACTCATATGATTTCATTGGAACAAACTGGGTATTTGCTAACCTCATTCGATTTCGTAGGGGTAAAATGGGTCTTTCCTGTACTCCTACGATTTTATGGGGACAAAATGGGTGTTTTGTGTACTCCCACGATTTCATGGGGGTAAAATGGGTTTTTCGTGAAGTCATACGATTTCATAGGAGTAGAATGGGTGTTCCGTGTACTTCTTTAATGCCTAAAGGAGGTTAGGCGGTGTATGAGGTGAATTTGAGAGTGAATTTCTGTGGTTCCCGGTAGCTTAGTCGGTAAGAGTGCCCGGCGCGTATCTGGGAGACCCGGGTTCGATTCCCGGCTGGGTGAGGCGGAAATTTTTTCTCTCTAAATTCTAATTCTCTTAGAATTGTCTTCCATAGCGACAAGATGGGTATTCTGTGAACTTAATAAAAGCTAATAAAACTTAATAAAACTCATTACTACATACATAAATTAGATATCACATGCATATCATCACGATTTGGACCACGGCTATCTTTAAAACTACACCGTGTAGAGATGTGATAACTTCATCCCTGTACTGTATACTGATCCGTTGCAACTGTGATTCATTGAGGAAATAACGGATTTAGGGGACATATCCTACCAGACAGGTAAGTCTTTTATATTTTTCCTTTAATAATATCATTATGAATCTTTTTTGTAGTTTTCGTCTAGGTCACAATGCTTCTGTGTATTAATTATTCATTCTTTTCTNAGGACGTAAGGAAAAATTGTCGAACGGAAAAATTGTCAAATGAGAATGCGAAAGGGGCGCCATCCGGTAGTGACGCCACGGAGTATGGTTTTTGGGATAAAGAAGAGTTTTCAAGTTAGAATTGTATAGATAAATTCAAAATAATATTTAGTTTAAAATAATCACTTAGGGAGATATCTCAAGCACATTGAATTATACGATATTATAGGGGCAAAATGGATATTTTCTGACCTCATTCAATTTCTTCGANCAATTATTATCGAAATTATTATATTCTGTTATTATTATATGAATAATTTTCATAGAAAAACATACGGCATTACAGGACTACCAAGGAATGGTGTCGTTATTTTGGCGGTTCTACGGAGATGTTCCTCCATTNCGATTTCATGGGGGCAAAATGGGTTTTTCGTGTACTCCTACGATTTCATGAGAGAAAAATGGGTATTTAGTGACCACATACGATTTCATTGGGGCAAAATGGATATTCTGTGAACTTTTACGATTTCATGGGGGCAAAATGGGTATTCTGTGAACTTTTACGATTTCATTGGAGTAAAATGGGTATTTACTGACCTCATACGATTTCATGGGGGCAAAATGGGTTTTTCGTGAACTCATACGATTTCTTAGGGGCTAAATGGGTATTCTGTGAATTTTTACGATTTCATTGGGGTTACATGGGTATTTACTGACCTCATTCGATTTCATCGTGGCAAAATGGGTATTCTGTGAATTTTTACGATTTCATCGGAGTAAAATGGGTATTTACTGACCTCATACGATTTAATTGGGGCAAAATGAGTCTTCCGTGAACTTTTACGATTTCATTGGGACAAAATGGGTTCTTCGTGAACTCATATGATTTCATTGGAACAAACTGGGTATTTGCTAACCTCATTCGATTTCGTAGGGGTAAAATGGGTCTTTCCTGTACTCCTACGATTTTATGGGGACAAAATGGGTGTTTTGTGTACTCCCACGATTTCATGGGGGTAAAATGGGTTTTTCGTGAAGTCATACGATTTCATAGGAGTAGAATGGGTGTTCCGTGTACTTCTTTAATGCCTAAAGGAGGTTAGGCGGTGTATGAGGTGAATTTGAGAATGAATTTCTGTGGTTCCCGGTAGCTTAGTCGGTAAGAGTGCCCGGCGCGTATCTGGGAGACCCGGGTTCGATTCCCGGCTGGGTGAGGCGGAAATTTTTTCTCTCTAAATTCTAATTCTCTTAGAATTGTCTTCCATAGCGACAAGATGGGTATTCTGTGAACTTAATAAAAGCTAATAAAACTTAATAAAACTCATTACTACATACATAAATTAGATATCACATGCATATCATCACGATTTGGACCACGGCTATCTTTAAAACTACACCGTGTAGAGATGTGATAACTTCATCCCTGTACTGTATACTGATCCGTTGCAACTGTGATTCATTGAGGAAATAACGGATTTAGGGGACATATCCTACCAGACAGGTAAGTCTTTTATATTTTTCCTTTAATAATATCATTATGAATCTTTTTTGTAGTTTTCGTCTAGGTCACAATGCTTCTGTGTATTAATTATTCATTCTTTTCTAAGTCGACAATTATTATCGAAATTATTATATTCTGTTATTATTATATGAATAATTTTCATAGAAAAACATACGGCATTACAGGACTACCAAGGAATGGTGTCGTTATTTTGGCGGTTCTACGGAGATGTTCCTCCATTTTTCCACGCTTTTCCGTGGAATCATTTCTTTCTATTTCCTACAAATAGGAACTAATACCTCGTATAAAAAAAAAACCGGAGGGAATAGCAAATATTTACGTTTCAATTTATTCTGAGCTATTTCAGCATAACTTAGAGGTACCTTTATTGGAACCATTTGCACATATTTTGTAAATGCTTCACAAATTACAGGCAAAAGGTTGGGGAACATTTCCTGAGGGAATTGCAAATTTCAACTTTTCAGATGATTTCCAGACATCTCAAACTATCTTTCGGATACAATTTCTTCAAAACTTTTTACGGAGAACATCTGAACATTTTGGAAATTTTTTGAAAAAGTAACTTATTAATCTTATAAAAATTTTCTTTACGGATTGCGTATAAAACCCTATAGAATTTACGTACATGATGATCGGATATTTGTCTAGGAATATTTTCTATACGATTTATTTCTATACATAAATTTTGACGTAATTTTTTGTTTTCGTACGAAAGATATGTAAACGCTCTAGAGAAAAACGTAGAGAAATGGTGCATCTCCATATGAAATGTTTATATACATGAGGCAGTGCGTCGTATAGGATCAAACCTATAGAAATCGTATAGAAATAATGTGTATTCAAAATATCCGTATCAAAATATCCGAATATCATATGCGAAAATCCTATATAAATTCTATACGCAATCCATTTTACTCTCATGAAATCGTAGGAGGTCAGTAAATACCCATTTTACCCCAATGAAATCGTAAAAGTTCACAAAATTCCCATTTTTTTTTTTTGAATATCCCGGCCCTTTTTGCCCTCTGATTGGCTAATCGGCCCTATCCAGCCCTATGCATACGGCTGTGGATTCTACACTGCACCGCATTCGCACTCCTATAGAACATAGGAGTACCATGGGAAACCACAGAAAATCCATGCCGGTACAGGCGGTCACTCTATTAGCGACCTCCCGCTCGCCGGAGCCTCCGGTTGAAAAACTCGGT
Source organism: Diachasma alloeum (assembly GCF_001412515.2). Lineage (NCBI taxonomy): Eukaryota > Metazoa > Arthropoda > Insecta > Hymenoptera > Braconidae > Diachasma > Diachasma alloeum. Next base: position 196,095 of record NW_021680548.1, read on the forward strand.
TCCACGGGGAATCGAACTGACAACCTTTCGCACACTAGGCTCGCACCTAGCCGCTTCGGCCACCGACGTCGGTAAAATTCCCATTTTGCCCCCATGAAATCGTATGAGGTCAGAAAATACCCATTTAGCCCTTAGGAAACCGTATGAGTTCACGAAAAACCCATTTTGCCCCAATTAAATCGTATGTGGTCAGTAAACACCCATTTTACCCCCATGAAATCGTAGGAGTACACGAAAAACCCATTTTGCCCCCATGAAATCGTATGAGGTCAGAAAATACCCATTTAGCCCTTAGGAAACCGTATGAGTTCACGAAAAACCCATTTTGCCCCAATTAAATCGTATGTGGTCAGTAAACACCCATTTTACCCCCATGAAATCGTAGGAGTACAGAAAATACCCATTTGACCCCAATGAAAGCGTATGTGAATCGTATGAAATCTATGTGTCAGTAAATACCCATTTTACCCCCATGAAATCGTAGGAGTACAGAAAATACCCATTTGACCCCAATGAAAGCGTATGTGAATCGTATGAAATCTATCTGTCAGTAAATACCCATTTTACCCCTAAGAAATCGAATGCGGTCAGAAAATATCCATTTTGCCCCTATGATATCGTATAATTCAATGTGCTTGAGATATCTCCCTAATTGATTATCTTAAGCTAAATATTATTTTGAATTTATCTATACAATTCTAACTTGAAAACTCTTCTTTACCCCAAAAACCATACTCCGTGGCGTCACTACCGAATGGCGCCCCTTTAACATTCTCATTTGACAATTTTTCCGTTTGACAATTTTTCCTTACGTCAGTAGGAGGTGTTGAAGGATTAAGAGGAGTTCGCGGTAAGGGGAGTAGGGGGGACAGGGGAAGTTTTTCTGGCGGGAAACAGGAGGAGGGAAAGAAAGAGTAGCGCTAGGTACAGGTAAGCGGAAGAGGTTGGAAGTAGGTACAGTGACGATGCTGGTACTACAGGTAGCGCAGGGTAAAGTAGAAGGATGAGTTTTTTATTCGGGACGATGGCCGCGACGAAAACGCTAATGGTGGGAGAGGATGTTAAGGAAAAGAAAGAGGGCATGAGAGGGAGACAGCAGTAGAAAAGAAAGAGGAAAGCGAAGGGGATAGGAAGATTGAGAACGAGAGGGATAGTGAGGCTGAAGAGAAATCGGTGTATGAGTCGCCAAGGGAGGATTCGGAGTCAGACGGAACGATGGGGGACGGGATTATAAAGCACAAAAGAGGGAGGATGACGAACGCAGAGAAGATGTTAAGGGTTCTCCCTTAACATCTTCTCAGGAAGTGATGAGGGAGAATCATAGGAAGAGGAGTAACTCGCTTTCAATGATGGAGGCATGGGTGGGACAGGGCAGTGGGAGTGGGTTTAGATCAGAGGAGAGCGAGAATGGTAAGAGAGGGATGGAAGGGGAAGAGGAGTTAGAGAAGGAAGAGGAAAAGACAAGGAAGAGGAAGAAAGGTGGTGCCGAGAAAGGGGTGAAGAGGGTAGAGAGCCTGTGAATAAAATTCCAGAGGGATATGAACGTGGCATTAAGGGAGCTCACGGAGCAGGAAAGGGGGAACGAGAGAGAAGATCAAGGAGATAAAAGAGCATTGGGAGAATTGGAAAAGCGAGTGGGAAGTGGAAAAAAGAAGAATATGGGGGAAACTGAATGATATAGGAGAAATGGCAGAGAAGAATAGAAGGGAGGGGCAGGAGGAATGGAAGGAAGTTAGGGAGAGGATAGTGGAGTTGGAGAAAAAAGGAGGGAAAGTAGAAGTCTTAGAGAAAAAGGTAGAGGAGCTGATCAACAGGAAAGGACTGATTGGGGGGCAAGGGGGGAAACAGGCGGATAGCGAAAAGGAGGAACTCAAGAGAAGAATCTGGGAATTAGAATGGAAGGAGGAAAAACAGGAGAGGGAGAAGAGGAAAAGGAATCTTGTGATAAGAAAGATAGAGGTGGAGGAGGGAGATGAAAGGGAGAAAGTCGAGGGGTTTTTGGCGGAAGTGTTGGAGGCAGAGGCGGAGGTAAAAGCAATAAAGAAGATTGGACGTAAGGATAGGCAGGGTAGGGAATCAGTGGTACTGGAACTGAAGGACCCAGAGCAAAATAGAATCGTGATGGGGAACAGGGGGAAATTGAGAGGTAGGCAGGAGAGGTTAGAGAACGATCTAACATGGAAGGAGAGGAGGATGCAGTGGAAGCTAGAACAGGTGGAGGGGGTGGAAAGGAGGAATAGGAGAAGGGTAAATGTAGGAAGAGGAAGAATGTGGATAGAGGTAGAGCTGTGGGTTTTCGATGAAATGATAGTGAAGTGGATGAACAGCAAAGGGGAAGAGTGAAAAGAGGATAGGGAAATCCAGGAAGAAGTGGCGGGAGAGGTGAGGGGAGAAAATGAGATCGGGGAGAGGATGGAAACGGAAGACAATGCGAATTCGGGGGGGATCAGAACGGGCAATAGAAGGAAGAAGGTCGAAGGAGCAGGAGGGAAAGGGAGGGAGGGGGGGCAAGAGGAGGGAAAAAGGGGACAAGAAGGTTGTAGGAAAAAGCTGAAAGAATGAGAGAAAGAAAGGGGTAAATAAGGAGGGAGGGAGGGGGAAGCCTGGCTTTTTGGAATGTAAAAGGGTTGGAGAGAAAGGATAAGGATTTCTGGGATAGGCTAGGGAGATGGGATGGGCCGGATGGCAAAAGGTAAAGAGGAAGTTACTGGAAGGCTTCTGGTGGAAAGCAGAACGCGCCACGAGAGTGCATAAAAAATGAAGAGGGATCGGAGGAATTTTTATGGGAATAAGAAAGGAGATATGTAGAGAAAATGAGTGGGAGGGAATGGAGGAAAGACGGGAGGGAATGGAAGGTTGGATGGAAGGATGTATAGGAATAAGGGGAAAGAATTGTAGGATAATAGGAATATACGTGAATCAGGATATGGGAGATAAGATAGAGAGGATCAAGGAAGTAATGGAGAATAGGAGTGAAGAGATAATATGTATAGATGGTGACTTCAATGCGGTGATAGGGACGAAAGGGGGACTGGTGGAGGAGGATGAAAGAGAGGGCAGAGAGGCGAGGAAGTCGAAGAATAAAAGGGAGATAGATAAGGACGGGAGGATTCTGATCAAAGCGTTGAATGAGTCGGGATGGACAGTACTGAATGGGAACTGTAAGGGGGATGAAGAGGCAGAGTTTACGAGAGAGGAAGGAGCGAATAGAACGGTGATAGACTACCCGAGTGGAAATTCTGTTCAGGTCTCGATCAGAAACAGATCAAGTTCGATCCGAAATTCTGATTAGGCATGTTACGCCTCCACCTTATGGTTTTCCACTAGGGTTTCTCCACCTACCATCATTAGGCATTAATTAAATTTAATTTTTTTGAGAGAAAAATTAGTAACTTCCTAGCCGGGAATCGAACCCGGGACCTCCCAATGTCGCGTCGGGTGCTCTTACCATCTGAGCTACCAGGACACTTACGAATTTCACTCTCAAATTGACTCATACTCGAGTGGAAATTCTGTTCAGGTCTCGATCAGAAACTGATCAAGTTCGATCCGAAATTCTGATTAGGTATGTTACGCCTCCACCTTATGTTTTTCCACGTACGTGTTGACGGATGATAAGGGAAGAGAGTTAGTGGAAAGATTCGAAGTAGGAGCGGAATGTGACTCGGATCATTTCTCACTGGTGGTGTCGTTGAAAGAGGAGGCGGAATGCAGTAACGGAGAGAGGGGAAAAGCGGGTGGCAGAAAGCCGGTCAAGGTATCTTTCTGGGGGAAGGAAAACAGAGAGAAGTTGAGGAAGGAGTTGGGAAAGATTGAATGGAAAAAAAGGATCGGTGGATGAGAGGATAGAAGAAGTAAAAGTAAGGGTGAAGGCGGTTAAGGACAGGATAGGCAGGGAGATGAAGGAAAGAAGAAACAGGTGGGTAAGAAGGGCTTTGAGGGAGGCTAGGAAAGGGAAAGTGGATAGGGATGAATGTAGAGGGAAAAACAAGGAATATAATGAGCTGTGCATAAGAAAGAAGGAAGAAAAGGCAAGGTTCGAGGCTGAGGTAGAGAGAGCGATAGAGGAGGGTAAAGAATGGGAGGTGATTAACGCGGAAAGGAAGGTATGCAAAAGCATAAACAAGGGGATAGGATTGGAAATGGTTAAGTACTACTTCATGAGGTTGCTAGGGGGGATTGACAGGAGGGTGATAGGTGCAGGGTCAAGAAAGAAGAGGGGGGAAGGCGAGGAAGGACTATCACACAAAGAATTAGAGGAGGCGATCACAAAATTGAAAGAGTGAAAAGCCGCGGGGGAGGATGAGGTAGAGAATGATATGGAAGGTTGGGGGGAGGGGATGAAAAAGCTGGTGTGGGAGATATGTAACGAGGTATGGATAGGAGGAGGATTGCCAAATGAATGGAAGGATGGTCTATTGGCGCCAATAGTGAAGAAAGGGGAGGGGAAGAGGGTGGAGGAGTATAGAGGGGTCACACTCATGCCGACTTTATACAAAGTGTATGCAGCGGTGTTGACCAAAAGATTGGAGGTGGAGGTGGAGGAGAAGGGGATTGTACCGGATAATCAGACAGGTTTCAGGAGAGGTATGGGCACAATATACATCTTTGTACTCAACTATCTGGTCAATAGACAATTAGAGGAAAAGGAAGGGAAGTTGATGGCGTGCTTTGTAGATTTCAAGGCGGCTTTTGATTCGGTTAATAGGAAGGTGTTGTGGGGGTCATGAAGGAGAGAGGGATATCGGAGGGACTAACAGAGAGGGTTATGGAAATCTAAAAGGAGACAGCGAGTAAAGTGAGGGTAGGAGAAGACGTTACGGAGAAATTTTGGACGGCTAGGGGAGTAAGACAGGGTTGCCCGCTGAGCCCTATCCTATTTAACATCCTGCTGGCGGATTTAGAGGAGGTGCTAAGGAAAAGATGGAAGGGAGGGGTGAGTTTAGGGGTGACGAGGATTTTTTTGCTTGCATACGCAGACGACATGGTGGTGTTGGCGGAGGATGAAGCGGGGATGAGATTGATGCTGGGAATAGCAGGGGATTACATGAAGGGAAAAGATCTGACAATTAATGTGGAGAAATCGAAGATCATGGTTTTCAGGAAAGGTGGAGGGAAGGGGAGAGGAAACGGGAACTGGAGAGTGGCCGGGAGGAAGATGGAAGAAGTGAGGGAGTTTTGTTATTTAGGATACTGGTTCCAGTGAAACGGGAAGCAGGATAGGCAGGTGAAGAGTAGAATAAAAAAGGCGGGGAAGGTAATGGGACCAGTATGGGGAACAGGGTAAAGCAGGTTTAAGAAGGACTGGAAGAGGAGGCTGTGGCTTTTTGACACATTGGTATGGTCAGTGATACGAGGATGGAAGTAGAGGGAGGGAGTAGAGAGGTTGCAGGAGAGGTATATGAGATGAGTTTTTGGGTTGGTAGAGGGAACGCCAGGGTATATGATCAGGGAAGAATTAAAAACGGACACATTGAGGACAAGAGCAGCGAAAAGAGCGTGGAACTTTGAGGGAAAGCTAAGGAAAGGGGAGGGCAGCAGCATTGCGAGGAGATGTCTGAAAGAAATGGAAGGAAGAGAGAGTAAGACAGGGGCAGCAGGGTGGGAGGAATAGAGAAGGATTTTCAGGATAGAAAGAGGGGTGGGTAACAAGGAAGAAAAGAATACATGGGGAGAAGAGGAAGAGGAAAACTTTGAGGGGATTGAGAAATGGGAGGGAAAAGCAAAGGAAGGAAAGATGGGAGAGAATAATGAGGTCGACATCTAACAGATGGTACAAGGGGGTGGTGTCGGAGGAAATCCCGGAATATCTGAGGAAGGAATGGGGAGAGGATAGATGGAATAGATTTGCGAGATACAGGATGGGAGGTGGTTTGAGAGGGGAGAGAGGCTGGGAAAAAGACGAGGGGAAAAGGTGCCGGAGATGTGAGGCTAGTGAAGAGACATGGGCAGATGTATTAGAAGTATGCAGGTATGAAGAGGGGGAGGAAAGGTGTGTGTGGGAGTGGGTAACGGAAATCCTGAAAGAGAACGGGGAGGGAGAGAAGTGGATAGTCGAGTGGGAAAAACAAGGAATAAGTGCGTAGATTGGAGGGAGGTGATGGAAGGAATGAGGGGCGTGAAAAGGGGGAGAAAGGAGTGTATGTGAAATAGGGACAAGGGTAATGGATACTAGGAATGAGAAGGAAGAAGAGGAGTAGTGGATAGAAGAATGGTGATAAGGAAGGAAAGAATACGTNGGGGGGGGGGGGGGGGGGGGGGGGGGTGCTGGAATATGTGAGCGCTGTGGGGTAATCAAGGGTTTTCAGGAGAGGGCGGAGGGTGGTAAGATGGTAGGACTCTGGATGCAAAACAGAAATGTCGGAGACCAAAGTGGGGGTACCACTCGCACTCTCACTCTCTCGCTCAATCGATGGCAGTAGGCTGTTGGTATTTTGTATATATATATAGGATAAGTCTTGGTAGACATAATATGTCCATAGGAAGAATAAAACCAATTTTATATTTTTATATTTTAGATATTAAGCACAACAAATAATAATAAGAATAAGAATAATAATAAATAAATAATAAGCGCTATTTAGTAAATTAGTAAGTAAGTAAGATGGAAAGGTGGTGAAGATGGAATGAAAGCTCTTTATATCCATCAGGGGAATTCAAATAAAGAATATAATTACGTTCAAAAACTTAATATTTCAATATTTTGTATGTTGGTAGTATTCAGTTACCAAAGCAGTAAATACTTCTTACATAACCTTAAAAAATAGTAGTAAACACGATGTCTGCCGATAAGCAACATTTGAGGCACTGCATTCTTTTTGCATTTCAATTGAAGAAAAATGCTGCCGAGGTTACACAAATGATTTGTAGTGCTCTTAGAAGAAACGCTGTAACACATAAAACGTGTAAAAAGTGCCACCAGAGGTTTAGAGACAGAGATGTCGATCTTTTGGATCGAGAACGGCCGGGTCAACCGCAAAAATTCGGCGATGAAGAACTGGAACAACTCTTGGCTGAAAATTCTGCTCAAAGCCAAACAGAGCTTGCACCACAACTCGGAGTGACTCAACAATGCATTTCTCATCGCCTACATCAACTTGGCAAAATTCAAAAAAGGGTAGATGGGTTCCTCATGATCTGAGCCCCGAAAATAAGGAGCAACGACTGGAGACGGCGCTATCTCTGTTCACTCGATTTAAAAGAAAAGATTTCTTATACAAAATTACGACAACCCTAAATGCAAAAAATTGTGGGTGAATCCCGGCAAACCATCGATGTCGACTCCGAAACCTAATGTCTATGCGAGAAAAATGATGCTATCTGGTGGGATACGAAGGGTGTGATATATTATGAGCTACTTAAACCTAGCCAAACTGTTACTGCGAAGGTTTATCAACAGCTTATTCATTTGAATGATACATTGGAGCAAAAGAGCCATATACTGGCAGCGGAAGTAGACAAGTGTGGTCTCCAACATAACAACGCTCGACCGCATGTCGCCAAAGCGACTAAGGATATTATCTGTGAATTAGAATGGGAGGTTCTCCCTCACGCGGCTTACTCGCCTGATCTCGCCCCATCCGACTACCACCTATTTCGGTCTCTTCAACACCACCTAGCTGAGGAGCACTTCAAAACAATCGACGAGGTCCGAGAAAGCATCGATGAATTTATTGAGTCAAAACCGCCAAGTTTCTTTCGCGAAGGAATTCGTCAGTTGCCAGTGAGGTGGAGTAAAGTGATCGAAAATAATGGGGAATATTTGGACCGTTAAATGTCTTTTTGTTTTTTTATAATCAACTCTGATTTTCATGAAAAAAGCACCTTATTAATTTGTACACCTAATATTATAGTTAAGCCATTTAAAAACTCACAGGTGATTTAAATAGTGTATCTAAGGATACTTTTTATTACAGGGGCGTTCCATACTACTTCAATCAAATCAAAAGACTTTCTTCACACTTCGGGTACGATTGGCGTTCACTGATGTCCAGTAGTTCTCGATATATTGAGTTTTTTAATGAAACTGCGTCAGTCACAGATTTCTCCCGATACGCGCCATGTTAGGGAAACGCGTGGAGTGAATCATACCCAATGGGTCCTCAGCGTGGTATTTTCTTCAAAATTCAATCAACAATGAATTTCGGGATATTGCAAAACAGGTACTCCTGACTTTACATTACTTATTGACAATGAAATGATTTTCGGAAATGTCAATGGACAGTCAATTGGTGCATAAGGCCAACCGCACCACAGGAGGTGCCCCGCTTTAGGCGAGGTGAAATTTTACGTTTTATGACTCATCTATTGGCGGCATTATACAGTTTAGGTTTTAATTAGTGCAATGTACGTACAAAAGGGAGGAGTATATGAAGTGCCCTCCTGGAGATACAATAAAAATCGAACGTCAAACAGGTACATAACATTTATTGATGATGGAATCACTGATTGGCTCAGACAGAATGTGACCGATCATTCAATTAGCCACTGGAGAGATAATTCATTCTCACCAGAAGTGCATAAATACAGATCGCTTAAATTTTTGAACACATTTGTTGACGAGAAATCGTGACAAGTACTTAAAACCAAAGGGCTACGTGAACTTTCTCAAATTATGTCTGAAAATCACTTTCGAATCTCTAATCAGTCTTTAAACTGAGTGATGTGTTTCGTGCGGAATTTCCGGCAGGAATCGGTGATGGCCAGTTCATTTGCAATTCTTGTTCATTTGCAATTGAAGAAAAAAACAAAAACGTACAATGACACTTCTAAAGTCCTAGTTGAGAGCCACGTTGAAGAGCAGGGGCAATATCTTTATGTAGTTAGTGTGTGTGAAGAAGTGTCAGATCATCTGGACATACTGTCGGAATTCAGTGACTCGGTAACTCTGATGAAGAGTTCGAGTTGGCGGAGGAAGAGCGTCAACGAATCTTCATAGCTTCATTGTACCAATCTCTATCGCTCTGAAGCCATACGATCATCCCAAACAACTGGAGCCAACGCAGTGCTGCTAAGAAGAGAATGCTCCTCAGAAAGAAATAATGTAGTTGAAGAGATCGAGAAGAAGTTGAAGGATGCTCAAACATCGACAAATCGTATCAAATTACTGACAATGCTTCTCAAGTCATGGTTAATTTTCAGAATTCGGCAAAGAATCAACGTTCCGTACTACACAGCGCGCAGCGCTTATTGGATCAACCAACAGGAAGGAAATGGAGCTTCTGTCCCCCCCCAAAAGGACACGGCAATCGTCGGTGAGTTTGAATACAGAAAAACTAATCGAGGAATTTTATAAAACCGATGAAATTAGCCCCATGGTGTCCGGTAAGAAAGATTGTGTCTCAGTAAAGATTGACGGTGTCCGGCAAAGTATTCAGAAACGTTTGGTTTTAACTAATTTAAAAGAAATATACGTCGAATTTTAAAGTTTGCACAACTTCGTCCGCGCGAATCCATTTGGCCGATAGCAATCGAATTCATTCGGTTTGTGTTTATAAAATTCATGAAAATTTTAAATTATAATTACCAGGAATCAAAGCATTTTAATTACCGGACGCGCTCGATGCCTGCTCATTTCCAAGGGAATATTACCAAGTGTTGAGTGCAATTATGTATGAACAACCCACTTCATTGTGCCACTTCGGTGAATGCCCTAAATGTCCAGGCATAGAGACCAGTCAACTCCATTTAGAGGACATTTGTGACGTAAATTCTATTGAGTCAGCGACTTAAATGACTTGGACTGCTACTGACCGATCTGAATTGATCAAAAGGACTGAACAAACGGACTCATTCGTAACTAAATTGTGTATTGATTTGAAGGTCCTCCGACAGCATGATTTCGTTGCTAAAAGCCAACACGTATTTTTGAATCAATGCAAAGAGACTTTAAAACTTAGCGAATTCATAATTCTTGGTGACTTCGTGGAAAATTATAGTTTTCTAAGGCAGGGTGCTGTTAAAGATTATGACTGATCAAAAGATCAAGTAACTCTTCACCCAATCATTGCTTATCATCGAGATGGCATCGAGTTGAAGCACAATAGTTTTGTTTGTTTCTGAGTCTCTTAAGGTACTTCCGCAGTAAGAATACTTGGTGAAAATTTCGAAATGGTATAAAGACGCGATATTTGGATCATATGTTGTTGACCACATTAAAAAGATATTCCCAAAATTTCAAGTCCCTGGTCCACCCCATTTTTGAGATATGCATCGCCAAACATTCAATTTTTGTGTTTTTTCCATTTTTGACGGTGTATATCTCGAAAATGGGATGGACAAGGTACTTGAAATTTTGGGAATAGTTTTTGAATGTGCTCAACAACATATGATCCAAATATTGTGTCTTTATACCATTTCGAAATTTTCACCAAGTATACTTACTGCGGAAGTTTCTTAAGGCCCTACATACACCTAGATGGGTCAAAAAAATCATTTTTTGAAAAATATTTTTATTCGATGTATCATCCTTGAAGAATATTTTCTGAAAATGTCGCTTGAAAATCGCCGAAATTGACAGAGATACAGCCATTTGTAGCGGACCCGGTCAGTTTGACCTGAATGGCAGGTGCCCCGTTGCGTAGAATAGCATCGTCTCTCATACAGTTTCGGGTCCCTATTCTGCGCTCTCTCTCTGTCTCCCTCGCTTTCTTTAGGTAAATTTTGTATTAGCTTTATACAGTGTATAAACACACTCAATGGTTCATTGATAATTGCGTTACCTGCGATTAATGAAAAATACACTGTTGAAAATTTGGGCACTCATTAATGAACAATAGTAAATGTTTCCAGGGTGGAGCCATTCCCTCACATTTTCAATTCCCCCTATTTATATTTTCCTTTTGAGTGTTTGCGCATTACCGATGTTTTACCTGTTAATAATGACAGTAATAATGGTAAGTTCCGGCACTTTTATTGACGCCTAAAAACTAATTTTCCTTAGTCGAGTTTCGGAAGAAGTCAGGAATAGTACGCTTTAGTGAATTTCTTCAAACATATTTTTACTCCACCGTAAACCGCAAAAATCGAGTATTTCAATAGCTCGATAGTTTTTTCACAATAAAATGGGTGGTCATTCCAAAGTTACTAGAGCAATGCGTAAAGCTATAGGAGCGAAAATATATCTTTCGAAAAAACGAAAAATACCGCGCAACCAATATCAATCAGAACAGGAAAGTGCAAGTACCAGTAGGTCCGCTAAAAAATTGAATACAGCAGACGATGTACCACTTCTTAAAGCGGGATCCGTAACTTATCGAATTTTGAACTTTTTCACCGTTTTTTCATTGATATCTGAGTCTATGAAGTGTAAGAAATGCGACAGTGAAGTGTAATTCAAGTGCGATAGTACGCGTGGACTAGGTTTCAAAATCAGAATTGAATGTGCAGTATGTAAACCCGTTTCCATTCCTTCGTGCCCGTACATTAGAAGTGCATATGAAACCAATCGGAGATTCGTCTTTGCATTTCGGTTGTTAGGAATTGGTCTGAACGGAGTGAAAAAATTTTGTGGTATCATGGACCTACCAAAACCGGTAGCACAAAGCACTTATGATATGATAGTGTCCAACATTCACAAAGCTGCATCTGCTGTTTGTAATGTGCTCTTGAGAAAAGCTGTTAGAGAAGAAAGCCAAGAAACAAAAAATACTGGTGGCGATGACACACAGCTCACATGTTCTGGCGATGGGTCATGGTTGATACTCGGATAGAAGTCATTATTTGGGGTGGTAGCTCTCATCGGGTGGCAAACAGGGAAAGTCTTCGATATACTAGTGAAGTCTGCTTATTGCAAATCGTGCGAATATTGGTCTTCGCGTCAAGGTACCGAAGAATATGAGGAATGGAAAATGGACCATGAGAGTAGTTGCTCAATGAATCACGACGCTTTTTCTGGAAAAATGGAAGGGGATGGTATCATAGAAATGTTTGGAAGGTCAATCCAGCGCTACACTGTGATGTACAATAGTTATATTGGGGACGGTGACACAAAAACCTTCCAGGCAGTTACAAAATCCAAACCGTACGGTGAAAAAATAAAGATTATCAAGAAAAAGTGCATTGGGCATGTCCAAAAATGGATGGGCACGCGACTCCACGAACTTATCGGAGCTCATAAAAGACTAAGAGGACAGGGCAAGTTGACGGCAAGGATGATTAAAAAGTTATCCCTTTATTATGGACTAGCGATCCGTAGGAATTCAGATTCAGTAAGGATAATAAAAGAAGCAGCATTGGCAACCTTTTATCATTACGCATCAAAATCCTCAACACGACAAATGTCCGAAAGGCATTGATTCGTGGTGTTCGTGACAACGAGCAAATGCGAACAATAATTTGGAGGGCTATGCAAACGACTACGCATCTCTACCTGAGGACGTATTAGAAGCAATTAAACCAATTTATGAAGATCTTACAAGAGAAGAACTATTGGAACGTTGCGTTGGAGGGTACACTCAGAATAATAATGAAAGTTTACATAGTATGATTTGGAAAATATGTCCGAAAGAAGTAAATGGCAGTAAAACCACGGTGGAAATCGCTGCTCATGTCGCAGCTTATGTTTTCAATGAAGGGGCTGGGTCATTACTGAAAATTATGCAAGCGATGGAAATTATACCAGGAGTAAATGCCCATGAATGGGCCGTATCGGAGAATGAAAGAAGACTTAGCTTGGCGCTGCGCGCGAAAGTGAAAACGCAACCAAAGAAGCTAGACAGAGGAGACAAAACCAGAAAAACTCGGATGAAAATGTTGATTATGATTATGGTGCAGGGATTGATGACACTGTGTGAGTATTTATTCTTGAATATCGTATCATTTGATCGTGAGAAATAGGAATCTGTCACACTATATTCGATGGAAAAACAGCCAAATTTTTTTCAACTTCCAAAAATTCAAAGAATTTATTTTCTTGCATTAACATACTTCAAATATATCATAAAGAATTATTCGAAGCAGTTGATTCGATTATTTCAATTGAAGACTAGAAAAAAAAAATAATGGTCAATGTAAGAGCCTTGTTGGAAGTGCACTCCCGCTGCGTGAGCCCGAAGCAGTACCAAAACGTTGACTGCCGTTTTCTCGGAATGAGGTTTTTCAGGACGGTGCACACAATATTTGCAACACCAGCATACCGATTTGCCTGAAATTTTTTCTGAAGGTTGTTTACAGTGTTTTCTTGCCGCTGCCGAGCTGTTTTTTAATTTTTAACCCAACATTATTCGTTGTTAATGTCCAAAACATGGTGAAATTGTACTCCGAAATGGCACCAAAACTTAGATAAAGCATAATTGTTCCAAAAATTGAAAAAAAAAATTGTTTGAGACGAGAACGACACATCCTATTAATGTTATTTTAAGAATGTTTTTCATTTTTTCATTTCAGATACGACAAATAGTGATTTTTGTGTGCACGAGGGACGTTGTATGTGGAAATCCGAATTTCTTCGGCAGCCTCAAGATTGAATACATTAATGAAAAAAAAAATTTGAGTTTGTTGTAAATAAGCTCAAATATGTAAATTTTCAAATACATTTAACTGTTTTTTGATAAATGAATTATTTCTATTAGAAAAAAATGATTGAAAATCACCCCGTTCTGACGCCCTCCAAGTGTATGAAGGGCGTTAATCATGCCACGCAGCCGTTCATTTATTCCTCAGAAAAGTCATTAACCGCTCGAAAAGTACAAATCAATAAAATAATTCATTTTTCGAACGGTGCCAGTTCTCAATACAAAAATAGGAAAAATTTCATTGATCTCATTTACTATAAATTAGACTTCGGTAAGTGCTGAGTGGCATTTCTTTGCAACATCCCATAGAAAATCGGCATGTGATAGCATCGGTAGAACGATGAAGAGAGCTGCAGCTTGAGCGAGTTTACAACGACCGTATGAAAATGAAATTAAAACACCACAAGACTTTTATGAATTCGCCAAAGACTCGATAAAATCAACAGAAAGTATCTTCTGTACAAGTGAACAACATAGATAAGAAGAAGAGGCTTTGAAAACTCGATTCTCCAATGCTTCAACCATCACCGGAACCCGTCAATTTAATTTTTATAGGCCAATTAATAATACCCATAGTCTTCAGTGTAAAACTTTTTCTCTTGATGATGAATTTCAGATCCACAATGTCGCGTAGTATCAAATAAATAGTGAAATAGCCATGTCTGATGTATGTAACATTGTACATCTTCCGTAAGATCTCCACGGAGAATTCGAAATAGCAAAAAAATTCCCCACTAATATATGGATCGCCTCCAGACATTTTCTGAAATCGCCATTCCTGCACATTTTATAACATTCTACATCATTTCTGGGGAAACAGAATGTCGAAATCTGACTTACAATCGGAAGCGGAAATTAATTAATTTAATTGAAATGAAAAAAAAATGTTATTCACCTCTTTCTGTCTAATAAGCAATCAATAGAAAGTTATTAGAAATTGAGCGAAATTAAAGAAAAAATTACTACATTTTAATTTTAATAATTTACCTGTTGGCTCAATAGTTTGAAATTCATCGAGTTCCTGAAACTCTTGATCATCCCAACCAGGTTCAGAAGCTTCTGTACAGTCCTGAGCTCCCTCTCCAGCCTCTTCTTCCTGTAATACATTCAATGAATGAACATTATCAAAAATGATGAGAATAATTGATATTATTAAAAGCAGTGGTAGGAATTGAGTCTGACCGGCTCTTCTTCTAAACTCGTCCAATGATCGTGCGATTTCGAGGCAGTAGCGCATGTAGATAGATTACTCGAACTTGTGGTCGTTGTAGTAGAGGACTGCTGCTCCATATCTCCCCAATTATCAGCGTCCCAGTCCCAATCTCCATCAGAATTTGTGTGCCTCGTATGCTGAGAGTCATGATCATGATCAGGTTCCAATGACGTCATGCTAGTTGCGCTGCTCGTCGTTGCTGTCGTGCTAGCACTACTCTGAGAACTGCTTGCTTGTTCTAAACATTTAACAATTGATGGAAATATCTGATAACTTCCTGAATGGAGTTTTGCATGCAGATGAAGAAAATTCTTGCAAACTGTTACCGTACATTCTTGCACAGAGAATCTACCGTACATTTTCGTATCAAAAGAATAGCATGTTTTATTTTTTTCTTCAAACAATAATGATACCGTATTCGCCGTAGACTCTTGGGATGAAATTTTACCGTACATTTTCAACCTAATCATTGTGTTATTTCTACCGAATCCTTTGTTGCTCATTATTTTAATCATCTTGATCATAAATATAATTTTTCTCGATCCAAAAGTGATTCGCGGTTGTTTTCAGTATATTTAGAGAATAGAATATATGAAAATAAATAATATCGTAAATTTCTCGCATGTATTGGTGGGGATTGTTATGTACGGTATTTTGTCAGTACAGTCTGACGTACGCTTTCGTACTGTAATCTTCTTCGCCTTCCTGAATCGATTGTTTTATGAGAATGAAAAAACATTGTTTTACCGTACATTCTCAATGCATATCCTTCAATTTTTTTCAGTTCGATTTCGTCTGATTTTCGTCTGTTCCAATAACGCATCGGTTATCACTGATAACAATAATATACAATAGATGCAACCGATAAGTGATAACCGATGCGTTATTGGAAATTCAGAAATCCATGTGACAAATCGTACGGATATGCATTGACAATGTACGGTAGAACAATGGTTTTTCATTCTCATAAAACAAGCGTACGTTAGGCTATACTGACAAATCGCTGTACAAGGAACAAACGGTACAATGAGTATGCGAAATGTACGGTATTATTTATTTTCATATACTCATGCCGCAAACCTATAGTGAAAACCACCGTGAGTCCCTTGCGGATCAAAAACATTATATTCATGATCAAGATTATCAAAACAATAACTAACAAAAAATACAGTAGAAACTGTACGGTGATGACGTCGAAAGTGTACGGTAAAAATTCGTGCTAAGAGTTTACGGCAAATACGGTATCAGCAATGTTCAAAGAAAAAACTGAAGTATGGAATTCTTTTAGGACGAAAATGTACGATAGATTCTTTATATAAGAATGTACGGTAAAATGTAATTATTTCTACGGTATAAATCTGAAAATTATGGAGTACGGTAATGGACTCGGATTTCGGTGGTACGAAAGACTTCGAAATATATTCATTTCTACGGTATACGGTAATTGACAGATTTTGTCAATATGGTATATGTTAGAGTACCGTAGAGTTACCGTATAAATCTTGAATTTTCGATGTACCGTACGAATAGGAAACTCGCCGGACCAAATCTAAAGGCTGTATCGGTGCACCAGCGAAAATCGGCGCAGCGACAGATCGCTCGCATAACCTGTATAATCTATAAGCCTTGGGTTATGTAAAATAGATGAGTAGAGGAATGGGGAAAAACTGCGCTCCCTGCTAGTTCCTTATTCGCTCGTTTGCAAAACGAATCATCATTTTAAAGACATTTAATTACCCTTCAATTAACTGTTCCGCAACTCTTTTACTGAAATTGTCAGTTAAACAACTGTTTTTAAATTTAGAAATAACGTACAGTAATGGTTGGGTTTTTGAGAGACGTACCAAGTGATGCAGGTTTGTTAAGTAAAATTCGTGGTGCACCGTGATGATTGGAAGACTTTGGTGTATCCGATTGACTTCTGTAAAACTTAGCTGTCATCGTGGTTACAGCCCAACCTGCCCACGTTGCTGCTGCGTTGCTGAGACTCGGGGTCGCAGTGTTGACATCAGCCTCTGTTTAATAATGAAATAATTGGATAAGTACAATATTCATGATTTTTCCAAGAGCCTACATCACAAATTTGACTCGGGCCATTAAAATTTTGGGGAACAACTTCTTGAAATTGTGTTTTCTAAAAAGTATGATAAGGCATAAAAAATACTTATTTAAAAATTTGTCCCTTAAAAAAAATCCATGTAACGTATTCTGTACTCGATCTATTCTGCTATAATTTAACTTTATTCATAAGTGTTAATATAACCATAACTATAGTTATAGATACCCATAGTTATAAATAGGGGAGAGTGGGGCAAAACGAAACATGGAGGAAAATGAAACACTCGAAAAACGACTGTTTGACGCAATTCAAGCAGAAAACATTTTTTTTATTGAATATTTCTTTTATTAACTTTTGTTTATTCTTGAGAGTACTGATGAGAATAATAATTTTCCATTCAGTAGAATGGATTCTCAATAATGAAAAAAAAGGTGATAAACAAAAGTTGATGGAAAAAAAATTTTTTGCTTGAATTGCGTCAGTCGTTTTCCAACTGTTTCGTTTTGCCCCACTCTCCCCTATATTATTGCAGACATCTGAAATAAGACCACATATTCTATCATCAAAGCTCTAAATTGGTTGGGAGAGTCACTCCCACTTCGATTGAAGATATATGTTTTTTATTTGTTGTGAAAAACAAACAAAAATAATTAATTCCTTAATTTAGCGTAGTTACACGTCAATGTCATCGGAAAAGAATTTTGAGAGAGAATATAAAAAAAAAATTTTCGTTGGAAATTTTCTCACCTACAAGACGGGTTTTCTGACCTTTTCTGTCGACCTCACGCATTATCGACGGAAATCATTTCAATTTCTTTAGCGTCATGTATTGATATGTATATGCTAACCATCTTACGGCACCTAAAAAATCGTAAAGGTGTTCTACAACGTGAGTCTCGAACCCCTTCATCCCTACACTATTGAAGTTATATAAGAAAACAAGTGAATAATTGCATTTATTGTAAATGAGTATAGTTATTGTTGCTAATAAAATTTGCTTCCAAATAGATTCTCCTTTTAGGATTCTTATTCTACTATGCATTTCTATTCTTTATTCATACTACTCTCATCAATTAAAATGCCATCAAATTTTGGCGTACTATTGCGTTCTTTCAAATGATCGGACATTTTAACTAACATTCTAACAAGACTCTAATACTGTTTCAGTCACAACGTCCACTCAACGTCCAATTGCGGTTTCATCGTTATTTGATCGGGCTACAATCAAGATTTAGTCAGACTTTAGTGGGCATTTCATTAGGGTTTAATCAGTATTTAGTGAAAGTTTAACCCAGATTTAGTGAGGAGTTAGTCGGCATAATGAATCAATACGAATAAATATCCAACATAATATGCTGATATCTGAAGTTCACAAATATTAAAAGATCATGACGCTATTGTGTAACGTGATAAGAAATGGTATATTTCAACTCGATTTCTTAAAAAAAATGCTTTGATGCTTTCTTCAGGATTGAAACAAATTTTTCGAATGTTTCGAATTTGTCCGAATGTTATTTTGTCAAAACAAATATAATTTCAAAACTCTTTCAATATTGTCCGAATGTAAAGTATGGAAATCCAAACGATTTTTTCGCTCAGGAAGTACAATTTCGGTTGATTTCAGAATAAGTCGGTGCTTGAAAAACCGTCGACGCATTAGATTGTTCTGATGGTCAACGCTCCGCGATCACCAACCCCGACACGTCCACCAATTCTTTCTCAACTTCGTGACTAAATTTCGAACTCATGGAAGCCATCAGCACTCCCGAAACGCGAATTTTCGAACACCTTGAGAATCAGTCGTGAGTCACCTCGCGGATAATAAACATACCCTGGCGAAAATAATATGAAATTGGTCAATCCTTTCGTATTCTTTGAGTAAACCAATATTTGGCGCTTACAAGTGATTTTGAGAGAAGTTAAAAGTGATCGTGCGGGAATCGGGATGGGACTACTGTTGTCTTCAGCCGAAATTTATATTTTTCCGAACCGTAAAAGGACATGGTTAAACAGACCTTGCTTAACTCATGAAAATGTATATCCTCGCGTACTCGGATGTTGCCAAGTCTCAGGACAGCACATTGAAATTGAAATTATCAACTCTTGAAAGAGCTATGAATGCAACGCTCTTTTCGGGCAATAAACTCTTGTGTAGTATTAAATTAATAAGAACTTATAACTTAATTTAAGAAACTTGGTGTACTTGCAAAGTATATTCACGAGTGAATATCACAACACACTCACTGTAAAATTGGGATTAACGCAGAAATTTCAACACTTAAAGATTGGATTACCAAAGGAAATATATTCCTCAATTGTGAGTATCTCAAACTTCTTCAAAATTTGTAAAAAAAAAACTTATCCAGGGGTAGGGAGCTCGTTAGTAGAATCGCAGTGATGTATCTAAAAAATGTGTAAAATATAGTATAAAAGGGGACCGACGTCCAATGGTAGCGGTGGCTAAGTCGTTAGTTCGGCTTGGCCACTAGGAGGTCGTGGGTTCGAATCCCAGTCCGATCGGGTTTTTTAACTTCTGGAAACAGGGGTTGGGGGCTCGAAAGGGTGGCTGGGCTTCGGATCCCGACTGGGGGGGACCCTTAACTTCCGGTAAAGGGGGTTAAGGGGCTCACCTGGGGCGGATTCTGGGATCCATCTTACCTCGACTCTGGGCGAGCGGGAGGTTCCTAATAGAGGAATCGACTGTACCGACAGAGGTTTTCTGTGGTTTCATCGGTTTCTCGTAGGAGCAAATGCGGTACAGTGTAGCAAGTCGGCCACAGCCGCAAGGTTAGGTAGAGGGTAGATAGCGGAGTAAACCAAAGAGTTTAAAATGCCTTGAATAAAAAAAAAATATAAAAGGGGATATCTTCCGGCATTTCCGTTTGTTTAATAATCCTTCCCTCAAATCCCTGATCATTTAAAAACAAAAAGGTTTTTAATTGTAATAAATCAAGGCAGAAAAGAAACAGGTCTCTTTATCACTTTCCTATGGATAATTTTGGTTGGAAGTTTTAGATCATTAACAATAAAAACTTAAAGTAGTTCCATTATTGGCTTTCGGATGGATGCTGCGTTTGGTTTCAGCATTGCGGCGGCGTTTCGCAAACATTGCACTCTGCATCTTCAGGGCTATGAGCTCCGATTCTAAGCTCCGATGTCTGAGGGTAGTCCTTTTATGCCTTCCCCTGTGATGGTGGGGGTAGAGGAAGGGAGGGGGGTCAGCCAATCATATGTTTTTACTGATCAGCTGATCAATTAAAAAACCGGGATGACGGTTTTCCAAATAGGGGTCACTTGATATCCTCTGTCCCTTTTGAGGTTGTTAGGGTTTCTGTAGATCTCCAAGCCTTCTCGGTATTTCCTTTCGAAATATCCTT
The DNA here is from genome assembly GCF_001412515.2 of Diachasma alloeum. Taxonomy (NCBI): domain Eukaryota; kingdom Metazoa; phylum Arthropoda; class Insecta; order Hymenoptera; family Braconidae; genus Diachasma; species Diachasma alloeum. The sequence continues at coordinate 216,258 of NW_021680548.1, forward strand.
GAGACTTGGCCAACATTCTGGCTTGATCGTACTCGATCCTATGTCCAGTGTCCATCCAATTTTCAGCAAGTGCAGACTGTTGTAAGTGACCGTATTTGGAGCACCTTTGATGTTCCTTGATCCGTGTACTGATCTTCCTCCCGGTTTCACCCATGTACCCTTTTCCGCATGAGCAGGGGATCTCGTACACTCCTAGTGTACTCAGAGGCGGTCTCCGATCTTTCGCACTCGGTAGCATCTGTCCAATCTTCTTTGAGGGTTGGAAGATTGTTCGGATGTTGTGTTTACCGAGTACTCTGTTGATGCGTTCAGTGGTGCCTCTCAGGTAGGGGAGGAGGGCCACTTTAGGTTTCTCCCAATTTTCTTCAGGATTAATCTCCTCCAGAGGAGATGAGAGCTTGCTTTGTAGCTTTCGCGTGACCTTTCGAATTTGTTGGATGTTATATCCATTCTTGGTCATAGCTGTCTCTAGATGTTCAACATCGCTGTTGACGTTGGAGCGTTGGGAGATTGTAAGAGCTCTGTACATTAGGGAGCTAATAACAGAGTTCTTTTGAGAGGGGTGTTGATGGGAGGCGGCATTGAGGTACCTGTCTGTGTGGGTCGGCTTGCGATATACTTGATGACCCAGAGTGCCATCCTCATTGTGACGAACCAAGACATCCAGAAATGGGAGGCATCCGTTCTGCTCAATTTCCATGGTAAACTTGATGCTCGGGAGCTGAGCATTCAAGAACTCCAGGAATTGGTTTAGACCAGTTCCCCATGTGGCCAGATGACAAAGGTATCGTCCACATACCTGAAACACACAGCAGGTTTCTGCGCTGCTGACTTCAAAGCTTCGTTCTCGAAGTGTCCCATGAATATAGTTGCAATGATCGCGGAGATGGGAGAACCCATTGCAGCTCCCGATTTTTGCTCATAGAACTCTTCTTCGAACTGGAAGTATGTGGAGGTCAAGCAGTGCTCAATCAAGGGGCGGAATTGGGGAGAGATGTCGTTAGACTCCTTGATTATTACCAAGATTTCCGGAATTGGGACGTTGGTGAATTCTATTCTACATCAAAACTCACTAGGATATCGTCTGGAGAAGTCCTGAGATTCTTCAGTTTGTTGACGAAATCCAGCGAGTTCTGTATGTATGAACCGCTGGCCAGTCAACTTTTGGAGTGGTTTCGTGAGAAACTCCAATGTTGCTGACGATGGGCCGGAGAGGAACAGACTCTTTATGGATTTTGGGAAGTCCATAGAGTCTAAGAGGGAAGAATTCTTTGGGAGTGAGGAATTTTGTCAGATCAGCTGAGAGTCCAGCCTTCTTCAGGAGATCAGTAGTTTGGCGCTCAATAGTACGAGTAGGATCTTTTCTGAGCTTTGTGTAAATTCGGGAGTCACCCAACATCGCACAGAGCTTTCCGGAGTAGTCATCCTTATCCATAACCACCGTGGCATTGCCTTTATCGGCCGGAAGAATGATGAGATTATTATTCTCCTTTAGACTACGCAGTGCAAGATGTTCCTCCCTAGTAATATTGTCACTACGCGGAGTAACCTTGTGGAGAATGTTGGACAACTACCTCCGGATCTCATCACTGGTCTCCTGAGGCAGATGGTAGATCGCTGTTTCGATCCAACTAATAATTGCCTCAGTAGGGATCTTTTTAGGAGTAACAGCGAAGTTGTGTCCTTTCGCCAACACAGACACTTGTGCTTCACTGAGATCATATTTGTTGAGATTCTTCAGTGTGGGTGAGGGTCGGGACTTTTTCCTGGGGGAGCAGCTTCTTGAACTTACTCTTCTGATTCTCGGTCCTCATCTCGGCTGTTCGGACTGCTTGTTTATGTGTAACACGATCAAGAGTCTCTCACAGCTGAGAATCCAACGTCTGAGCCAGAAGAATGTGAAGATCGAGAAGCTGTCTGAAGAGATTGGCCAGGTTCTTTTTGGCCGCTGCAATTCTCTCTTTTACCAGTCTCAGTGAAGCCTGGCGGAGGATGGCTTTGCCTGTCTCGAGGAAACAGGGTTCCTCAAGCGGAGGAATTTTGGTACCATTTGATGGTCACGGCACCTTTTCAAAAAAGTGAGGAAGCACAGTTGGACGTGCAAGGACTTCCTAAGTTTGGTGAATAAATTCACCGACCCACGCATAGCCTCTCCGTGGAGGCGTTTAATCTTAGTTTTAAGGCTTTCGCGGTTATGATTAATGACATTATTGGCTTCCGGATGGATCAGCTGATCAATTAAAACATGATTGGCTGATCCCTCCCCCTCCCTTCCCCTACCCCCACCATCACAGGGGAAGCCATAAAAGGACTACCCTCAGACATCGTAGCTCAGAATCGAAGCTCACAGCCCTGAAGATGCAGACTGTAATATTTGCGAAGCGTCGGCGCAATGCTGAAACCAAACGTGGCATCCATCCGGAAGCCAATAATTTCATTAATCATGACCGCGAAAGCCTTAAAACTAAGACTTAAAGTAGTTCTTCGACGCTGGACATCTCAGGACATCACAATATTATTGATGATTTTTTCAGTAATCATGAAAAAGCCGAATTTATTTTTCAAATCGCGTAAACCAGATGCTGTAACTCAACAACCTATGGTGCGATTCCGATGATATTCTGATCAAATAAAGAGAGTATTAATTATTATTATCATTGATATCAAATTTTTAAGCCATAATTGATTCCGTTTTGATAAAAAAAAATTTATGTCGTTGTTTTAACAAATGTAATTCTGAAAACATTCATTTTTTCGAATCTTTATGGAAAATTAAATTTTAACTGATGTCAATAGATAGAGTTTATTAAACTCTAGGTTCACGAAAAAAAAATCGTTAAATTCGATAGATCTTACGAAAGTTAAAAAAAGACCACATATGTACATGCATACAAACACCTTCTAAAAACCGCATATTCGAACTTTTTAAACTATATTTAGTTACCCTAATATGAAAAATTGGAAACTTAATTTTGATCGATTACAACGCGTCCATTCGGAAGCAAAAAAAACATTACCCATCGATTCTCGAAGGCCAGGGTCCTCAGAAACCCTTTCGAGCTTTGACAAGAACCCCCGTATAGTACGGAACGCATGATCTCTAACGCTCTTATCAGCGTCAGTCGTTAATGGACACAACGCAGGAAGAATACGATTTGCAACTTCTTGAAGAAGATAGTACTGCTGAGTAATTGCGAGTGCTGATAGACTGGCACTTCTAGCAGGGGGGAAAGGATCTCTCGTACCACGAATGAACGCCCCGATCAGTACCTTTAATTAATTGATTTATTTATTCAGTTATCTATTTATTCATTCCTCTATTGATTTATTTTAGATAAATATGTAATAGAAATTAAATAATAGAAAAGATATGTAACAAATGAGGATTTACCTTTTGACGAATCTGCGGGTGGAGGTGTTGAGCAATTTTTCCCAGACAAACGGTAGTATTAGTCCTGATCCCCCCTTGCTCATCACTGGACTGTAATTTCGCAAAGTATCTAAGGACTTCGACATTGAGATTATTATAATCCAATTTTGGTGCTAAGTGAACCACGGACTTGATGGTTTGTTCTCGAACAGCTGGATTTGTATCCAAAAAACCACGTGCTACCTAGAATACATGAAATAGTGTCCGTTAATGTGTGACGGAATTTTGTGAAAATTCCGCCACCTGTACGAGAGTTCATCGGATGGAAAGAAATCAACGGAAATTTTATTGAATAAAATTGTAAAGGGTGAGTAGATAATAAGTAAGTCATAGTAATAAGAGAGAGAGTCGCGATTGGTCTTCCCAAAATTAGCATCCCTACCGTAAGGAGATGCAATACTCTTGTTTCTAACTCTAGCTCTTGGATTACGGCTTTCATGGACATTAGAACATCAACATCCGCGCAAATATGAAGTTCAATTCAATTAAAAAGTACGGAAAAATAATCAAGAGTATCGATCCACGTTGAAAAAGAGTAAAAATATGAATATTCCATTTTGAGCAATAATAATTTATTTGCTTATTTAAAGTTCCAGTTATTTTTCAGTTTATTATCGGATTTAGAGGAATTATAATTTCGGTTGCGAATTAGAGTAAATTTACGGTCATTCGTATTTACTGTTTTTGACTTATTTACTTTTTAGCCTCGCGATTTCTGAGTGGGACGAGTATCCACTGTGGTTCGTGCCCAATAGACTGAGCCTCCCGGTGAGATCTCGTTGATCTCGTTGAGTGTACGTTGCTGATCGCCGAGGGTGAGCTGAAATGCTCACGCTCCCTGGCTTATGCGTTCTGTGGGGTTATTGGAATTACTCGTACGGTTGGAAGGCCATGTAGATGACCCACTTATCTACATGGATTGCCATAACTGCCTATCATTTTCTATTTCCGAGCTTTCTTCGGTTAAAAATAACAGTTTCCGGTGAATATTTATCTATAGTACATTGTCGCTTGTGGTCGATCGGTGGCTTGGCGCAGTGGGTAAGTTCGTTGCCTCACATGCGAAAGGTTCCAAGTTCAAATCCCGGCCGGGTAGAATGGTGCGATCTAACCATTTAAAGTCTTGATCATCATCGCAGTATACCCTAACCGGGTCGAAGCGATGTAAAATAACGATTAAAAAAAAAAATTCTCACTTGTTAAGGTAAAAACCCCCACCAACAGCTAGACGGCGCGTCAGTCGCGCCACTTCTAGCGTTTGAGATGGGTCCCCCAGATAAATAATTACTCACGAGATAACACACAACTGATATTTATTAATTATAAGCTCTGATATATAAAATAATTAAAACTTTGGAAAGCGAATAATGCAACGTGCCAGACGTATGGCGCTAAGAGAAAAATCGAGGTTTTAAGGCTTGTTTCCGTGGGACATGACGGGTTCCCGTCGGTAGGATGGTTGGTTACCATCAAGCGAAGTGTTCGCAGCGGGAGCTGCCGGAGACGGGGTCGCCACATCCACTCTCCCCCCAGTAACCTTCGAGGACTTCGAAGGGAGCGAAAAAGTCTTATCTTTCCTGGTTTCAAAATGAGGAGGCTCGTCCATGATTCTAACTGGTCGCTGGGGCTGACTTGTTTGAAGTTCCCTAATGGCATTCGTGGGTTCTGTATGGAACGAGACAGTCTTTTTTCTTTGAGCGTAAGTACGAAGAGGTCTGTGCATGGTTCCGAGTGGCAGCTGGGGCTGAACAGTCTCTGGTTGATCAACCAACTGGGAACCATGACAATCTGCAGGCACCTGGACTTGCTGAGCTTGTTGAGAGTTCTGCTGCTGTCAAGAGTCCTCCTTGCCAATGTAAGCGGGCTTAAGTCTGTCCACAGAGACGACTTTTTCCATATCAACATTGATTTTGAAGACATAGTCATCCAGGCGCTCCAGGACTTCATGCGGTCCAGAGTAAGGGGGCTCCAAGGGCCGTTTAACTGCATAAATACGCAGAAAGACCGAGAAAATCCGAGATTTCGTGTGATGAGCTATAGTTGTAGGCCGGAATGCTGGGATGTACTCTCGGAACTTCTCAAAAAAAATCTGTGGGTCCGCTGGCATGTCCTCGGAGACAAAAAATTCGCCCGGGACTCTTAGACTCGTGCCAAATACCAGGTCAGCCGGTGAGGCGTTTAAATCTTCCTTGTAACAGTTTCGAAGACCAAGGTGCACAGTGGGCAGGACTTCAGGTCAAGGGGCTTAGGGCTGAGTGTCCTGTGCCACCTTTCAACCCGTTGGATTGCGGGTGGTACGGCATGGTCCTGATGCGATTGGCTCCAACCAGTCGGGTCAAGACTGTGAAAAGAGCAGACTCGAACTGAGAGCCCTAATCAATGGTGACAGGTATCCCGAACTGAGCAATCCAGTTTGCATAGAAGGCATCGCAGACGGTGTCAGCTGACATGTCCTGCAGAGGAACAGCAACTGGCCAACTAGAGAATCTATCAATAATTGTGAGAGAGGTATCTGAACTGATTGACGACTAGAAGTTCGATGAGGTCTAGATGAATATGATTGAATCGATTGTCAGGTACGTCGATGTGCTTGGGTGTCATTGGATCTTAGAACGCTGGCACGCAATACAGTTGCGAGACCACCCAAGTGCATCTTTCTTGATGCCTGGCCAGAAGAACTTCTGCTTGAGAGTGCGAGGGGTGATTCGACCACTGGGATGGGACAGCCCATGCACAGTATCGAAGGCTACTCGGCGTAAACTTTTGGGAATGAAGGGCCTCACAACACCGTATAAAATGTCACAGTAAATGGACGTTTTGCCATCGATGGATAAACGTTGAAGTTTGAGTGACGTGTTGTTGTCAATCAGCTGCTGGAGCACCTCATCATTCTGCTGCTCTTGTTCAATTCTCTCGGCACTCAGGATATTAATGGTCAGTCACTCAGGATATTAATGGATATTAATGGCGTTGATCCTGGAGAGAGCGTCAGCCACTACGTTCTCTTCTCCCTTCAGATACACGATCTCCGTGGTGAACTGCGATATGAAGTCGTGCTGATTAAGTTGACGTGGTAAGGCTTTATCTGCTTTCTGTGAAAAAGCGTAGACCAACGGCTTGTGGTCAGTTTTAATGATGAATTGACGACCCTCGAGGATGTGCCGAAAGAATTTAATGGTTGCAAAAATCCTAAGCAACTCTCTGTCATACGTACTGTATTTAGTTTTTGTGGAGCTGAGTTTCCTCGAGAAAAATCCCACTGACTTCCAAATATCGTTCTCGAACTGCTCTAACGCGGCGCCTATGGCTGAGTCGGAGGCATCAGTTGTAAAAGAGAGAGGTACAGTTGATCATAGGAACGCTGTACGAGCAGCTTCAGCGATACTCCGCTTGCATTTCTCAAGAGCCTGTTCAGTGTCTGGTGTCCTTGGAACTTTACGTTTGTCTTTCCTTTTGGAATTCTTGAGGAATGAGTTGAGCGGTGCTTGTAGCTCTGGGGCATTTCAGACACACTTGCGATAGTAATTAATTATCCCCAGAAAACAACGAAGGTCAGTGATGGTCTCTGGTTTGGGATAGCAGAGGATAGCCTCAACACGATCATCTGGAGGTTTGTACCCATCTTTGTTGATCGTGTAACCGAGATTAGCGACCTCTTTCCCGAAATCGCACTTACTGGCGTTGATCGTTTGTTTTGACGTAGAATGGTGAAAACTTGCTCCCGGCTCTTGAGATGTTCTTCGTGGTTGTCAGACGCCACAATAAGATCATCGATGAAACAGCCGACGAAGTCCAAACCCCTCAGGATATTGTCCATGTGCCGTTGAAAAGTCTGTGTTGCGTTGCGTAACCCAAGAGGCATAGAGCCATAGATATTTGATGGTAGGCACGTACTAAATCAATGGTTGAAAAGATCTTTTTACCGCGCAGACGTTGAAAAAGATCCTCAGGAACAGAGATTGGGTATCGATTAGGGACCGTTTAAACGTTCAGTCGCCTGAAATCACCAGTGGTACGCGAGCCGCCTAATTTCTTAGGTACCATGTGGATACGGCTTGCCCACTGACTACTGGAAGGCGGAATAACACTAAGCTCTAAGAGAAGATTGATGTCATTCTTAGCTGCTTTAAGTTTGTCACCAGCCAATCTGCGTACTCACTCCACCACCGGGGGCCCGTGGTGACAATATGGTGGGCCACCTCAGGACTATTACGGGAAGCTGGGATGATGCTGGGTTTGGTGATGTCAATAAATTTGTGCAGAAGATCGACATACCTCTGATCGTCGTGAATGTTGGAGGAAACATGCTGATCCGCAGTTATGATACCATATTCCGTGGTTTCAGCAAGTTCTCCAGTAGTGATGAGAGTGATGCCAATGGGTCGATGGGGCGATGTTGCTTGAGGTCTATCAGCAGGCCAACGTGTATGATGAAATCAGCCCCGATGATTGCGAACTGAACGTCTGTAATGATGAAGGGTTAGGTGAAGGTGCGGCGGAGCCCAAGATTGAGCGACATGGGTTGATGTCCATAAGTGTTGATGCTGGTGGAATTAGCTGCGTAGAGCTGGAAATCAGATGCTTCTAATTTTTGCTTGACAAAGGCTTGTGATAGAAGAGAAACGACTGAGCCAGAGTCAACAAGAAACTTAAGGTGTGATGACTTGTCATAGACATGTAGGCGGTATTCTCTGATTGGTGAAACGAGGTTACTGCTGTCGCCAACCGCCTGAACTGTGGACGACAGCTCAGCTAGTTTCCTGAGTTGGCCGGGGCCTTGTAAGTACAGGGATATAGTCACCGCAAGGGCCTTGTCACCAAACCTGCTGTAATAAAAGCATTGACCAGGTGTTGCTGGAGTTCGTGAGCGAGATCTTGAACTTCTCCTGTCGCCTCTGCTGAGTTTAGCTGATAACTCATGCACTGATGGTTTAAGTGATTCAACCGACCTCTCAAGAGCACTCAGCCTGACCTCAGTTGTTCTGTTGTCCTGTCTGTGGTGTGGTGTGGACAGACCAGTCGGGTTGTTTCCAACTGCCATGACTCCAGTATTCATTGCCAGGTTATGAGGGTTAAGAAACATGGCCTGGAAGTTGGTGGCCATGATTTGGGAGCTGGTGTGATTCTCCATAGCGTTATCAGCAGCTTCAGCGAGCTCGTCCCGGGTGCTGTTGTTCTGCACAGCCTTGAGAATCTTGCAAATCATGTCAGAGAGGAGGGCCAGCCCTCTGCTGCGTAGTATTTTCTCAGATGCTCTCGTACCAGCTAGTTTTCTCATCTGTCACAGGAATTGACTGGGCTTCTTATTGCCAAGCTCCAGTTCTGTCAGCAATTTATACAACTGGCGATCAACTGAGTCAGTGAAGCACTTGATGAGGTTGATTTTTAGGAATGTGTACTTATCTGTGTCTGGTGGCGCTCTGAGGATGTCGGACACCTCTTGAAGGATCTCCGGTTTTAGGGCAGATACGACGGCTCCGTACATTGTGTTGTCATTCCTGATGTTCCTGGTAGAGAACTGGGCTTCTATGTGAATAAACCACAGCTCAGAGTCCTTGGTCCAAAACTCTGGCAACTTGAGCTGAGTTTGGACCGGGAAAACTCCCAAATAATTCTTGTTGAATAAGTTATTGTTGCTGGGTCAACAGTTGTTGCGGTAGTTGTTAGTCCTGGGCCGCTTGATCTGCAGCGGTCGATTCATCAGGGTTCATTGTTCGAGTTGGTCAACGTTCGATCGTCATTATATTTGTGTATGATGTGTGTGTGTTGAGGTGACTCATGGATAATTTGGGGTTCGAATCTTGTAATTCGTAATCCGCAGGGATCACGTCGGGGTCACCAATTTTAGCGTTTGTGATGGGTTCCCCAGGTACATAATTACTCACGAGATAACACACAACTGATATTTATTAATTATAAGCTCCCATATATAAAATAATTGAAACTTTCAAAAGCGAATAATGCAGCGTATCAGACGTGTGGCGCTAAGAGAAAAATCGAGGTTTTTAAGGCTTGTTTCCGTAGGCGACGATGGGGTCCCGTCGGTAAAGATGGTTGGTTACCATCAGGCGAAGTGTTCGCAGCGGTAGCTGCCGGAGACGGGGTCGCCACACACTCAGCTGCAACCCGCCGGCCGCTATGCCAGATTGGGCGATTTTTTGCCGTTTGGGCTACCTGGAGACCGCGCGCGGCGATTCGAAAACGACGGAAAAAGCCCAACGCCCAAATAGGCTCTATCATGATTTTTCCAGGCGATATTGAGCTGCGTTGATATCCAGGTGAAACTCTTCGAATTATCCGACCGGAACCAACATTTCAGAAGTTTTAATTAAAAAAAAATCATGAGTATTCAATTTCTCTCAATTGAAGCATGTCCGCGAAGCTCCGCCTTCATCAGAATATTGAGAATTGATTGATCGAGATTATGAGTTCAAAATCAAATCGACTCAGAGTGTGTCGGGGAGGTAACATAAACATAAACAATGATTTCATAAAGAGAAAAAACAGAGACGTCTTTGTTTTTGGGCGACGATATTTATTTGGTCTTTGTGACCAGCATTTCATTTAGTTTCTCAGAGAAATCCGAAGTGTTCAGACGATATCGAATCATAAACAATGGGAAAATGGGAAAAATATCCTAAAAAGTACAAGAAGAAATGGGAAAATTCATCCGAGTTCCAAGGTATGTATCGATACTAGAACGATATTTATGTGAACCACGATCCATACTTATGAGGTTTGAAATATTTTCACATGTTTCTAAATTCGTTTAAATATTTTTGATATCTTTTTTCTAGCATGCTTGAAGAAGAATGAAGACCCTAATACTCTTAATCAAGAAGCATACTGTTCTTTTTGTAAGAAGAGCATTAGGGCTAAAAAAAATGACCTTGCAAAGCATGCTTCATCGACACTCATCGCCAGAATGCCGCTGGATTTCAGAAACAAAAAACTTTGAAAGACTGCAGTGTGAAAATTGTCGACGAAGAGAGTAAAAAAACAGGTCTCAAGTTGGCCGTTTCCATCGCTGCACACAGTTCAATTAAATCCATGGACCATATGGGAGAACTGATTGAAGAATTAGGAAACGATGGTCGACTCGTGAATTTGCAACTCCACCGAACGAAATGGTCCAAATTAATAACAAATGTTATCTTACCAGCTCTCTTGGAACAACTAGTTAACAACATTGCCAATTCTCCCTACTCACTCATTCTTGATGAGTCTACAGACGTGTCGATGAAAAAATTCATGGCAGTGTGTTCGATATTTCAGTGTTGAAAAAACAAAAATTGTTACCGATTTTTTGGGCTTGATTGGTATGACTAATACTACTGCTGAAATATTGTATGAAAAACTCACTGAATTTCTAAAGAGCATTAAGATCCCCATTAAGAACCTCGTGAGGTTTGGAACTGATGGTGCAAGTAATATGTGCGGTTGCACTCATTCGCTATTCTACTAAGAAACCGAGTGTCATTACCTCAACTACTTCTCATCAAGTATGTTTGTCACTCGTTACACCTATGCAGTTCCCAGGCCTCTGAGGCTTTACCATCATCATTGAAATATCTTGTTCGAGAAACACGCCGTTGGTTTTATTTGAGCCCTATTCGACTCCAACAATATCGCAAGTTATTCAACTTAATCAGCGACAACAGTAAAACACTTCTAAAACTTGTATCCCTCTGTACTACCAGGCGGTTGGCATGGGGAGGTGCTGTTGATCGGATCTTGGACCAATGGTTAGAGCTCAAAACGCACTTTCAAATGGCTGGAAATGCGAAATGTTATAAATCAAGAGAACTAGCAGGGTTGTATAATGATTGCAGTCATCATCTGTATTTACTATTTCTGAAATCCATTTTGCCCGAGATTAATGAGACAAATCTCTTGTTGCAAAGCACTGAACAAGAAGTCGACAAAGTTTACGATGCTCTGTGGGTATTGGTGATGTCTGTGGCGAGTAGGGTTCTGAAGCCTGCCTTCTTAGAGAAAGTTCAAAGAAATGAAGGTGTAAAGATTATTCAAGAGCCCCTTGATGATCTACTCGCAATTCAATCGATTGATGATGGACTATGGGATCGAATTCACGAAAACAGCTGCGAAATATCAAATGAAACCAGGAGTTCATGATGACATTCGAGTGAGGTGTAGGGAGTATCTCGTAGTCCTGACGAAAGAACTAGTTAAACACATACCTAGTCATCTATCCATTTTGAAAAAGTGCACCAAATTCACTCCGAATCGAATACTATGTACAGCTCCGAAAGTCCTCCTGAATGATTTACCCACTACTCTTCTACGTGAAGGCATCAGTGAACGTTCAGTGCAGAACCAGCTACGAAAATTGTCGTTCGCAAATTGGGGGGAGTATTTTTCCGAGGAAGTTCTGCTGAATACGTCTGAATTCTGGGCTCATGTTTACAACTTCAAAACTGTGGGGGGAGCACAACCATTCAGAGAGCTCGTGCATTTTGCATTAACGGTACTTTGTTTACCATTGAGTAATGCCATGGTAGAACGAATCTTTTCTATCATGAAGGTTGTAAAGACAAAAATTCGAAATAAAATGAACCAAGATACACTTTCGGCAATTCTAAGAATCCGTGAGTTTTTTTCATCTTAGTACGACTTGCTGCATCTCATTCAATCCAACTCCAAAAATGTATTCTCTCTTTAACTCCAGAATGTACGATAGAATGTCCACTGCAATTACTCACGATGGACCTTCGACTTCTACTACCACTGAAGAGGATTCATTGGAAGAAACATTGACATTATTCGTCGCAGATCAAGTTGATGAATTCGAAGATCTTTAAAAACCACACTCAAGGAGGAAAATGATGTCAAAAAGTAGATAGAACGATATAAAAAATATTCATTGTCATCTCAATATTTTTTATTATAACGATTCCAAATAAAATTTCGTACAAAATATTTTCGTTTGCTGAGTATCTATTTTTTCTTTTTTTTTTTTTTCAAGTTAGCGTGCATTTCGAATTTCAAGCAGTTTTATGGTGATTTTGAGCTATTTGATTTGGCAGTTATATCCGGCGGTTTTGGGCTACTAATTTCATTCGAGTGGGCTCCCTACCACTCAACCCATCTGGCATCCGGTTTAGAAAACAGAGTTCAACGCAAGCCGCTGAGAGAAGCACATCGAAGACGGGTAACCAAAGTAGAGTTCAGAGGATTCAGAGGTTTGGCGGACGAAACACCACCGGCCCCCGTACGACGAAAACAGTAAGTTTTGCTTTCATTTCATGTCTCTCTTCGGAAGAGAAGTGCATTTTATCCCTAGTGTGCCTCAGTGGAACCCCAGTGAAACTGCACCGACCCTCGGAACGAATGAATTCGAGATGCATTCCTCCTTCATCAAGACTCGCCTAGATGAGTGAACAAGTGCACCAAGAAGTGCATAGAATCCTCGTCAGAATCCTCGACCTCCCCCTGAATGTCCACAATCCAGTGAGGCCCCCTTTTCGGTGGAAAACATGGAGAAAACCCACGAAAGGCAAACGCACATGGCTCATTTGTACAACATGACGCCGTTCTACCCTCTCGGACAATGTGAGGCTTTGGAGAACAATTAATGCACCGTTCGTGTGCATAATTAGTTCTCAATTAACTCCAGAGGGTTGATGAAGTGTTTTTGAACATCCTGAGAGGGATTCGGCTAAATGAATGCATAAGAGGTATTCCATGTCAAATCGACCAGTCGTTGACGCTGACCTCTTCAAAAATCAACGGCAATTTTTTCAGTAATAGAGGTATATGAAACCCTATCTCCTGAATTTTTTCAGATTTTTTAAATAATCCACTACAGAGATATGATTTTTTCAAGTTTTTCTGGTTTTTCTAGCGTAACTACCGTACTATTTGACCGATTTCAATAAGTAAAAAAAGAAAATCTTCGTCTCTTCATGGCCCATTGGGATATATTTTTTTCATATTTTTTATTTTGCTTCCTGATACCTAAAACGTCGAAATTCTAAAAAAATGAAGGAAAAACTGAAATTTTTCTAAATATGACACGTTTGATTTTTTTGAAAAAATTCACAAAGCTTTGGGATTTAAAAACAAATTTTTTGAGCGCTACCGGAAAGTGGTAATCGGTCTGGATCTATTTTATTTCGATTTTTTTCAGTGTTGTTTTCATTTTTCAATCCATGCTGATATTGAATGTTGGGGATTTTGAATTTCCCGCGCTTATTCTCCATTTTATATCACATGTCATGCCCCTCACCTCCTACGCTCGGGGCAATGCACCGAATTGCTCTCAGTGGCTGATTTCATTTGTTTTCGAACTGCGCCGTTTTTTTTTTAGGTTAATACAGTCTACCCGTCATTCACGAGATATTTCCTCACTTCTACAAATATTGTTACTATTATCGTATTGATATGAGGTTTATTCGAGTATTTATTCCTCAATCTAATCTATTGTTCCTTGTTGTACCTTGTGACCCGTATGGCCCTTATGACCTTAAAGGTCCCTGCGGGCCGCAGGAGCACAAAGATCACCTCCGTTACCCCTCCTTGTAACATAAAATAGACTTAATCAGATAATCAAGTAAGGGACTTTGACCCTCTAGACCCTCGTAATGTATTGTTCCTTGTTGTACTTTGCGACCCGTATGGCCCTTATGACCTTAAAGGTCCCTGCGGGCCGCAGGAGAACAAAGATCACCTCTGTTACACCCCTCCTTGTAACATGAAATAGACTTAATCAAATAATCAAGTAAGGGAGTTTGACCCTCTTGACCCTCGAAATCTTTTGTTCCTTGTTGTACCTTGTGACCCGTATGGCCCTTATGACCTTAAAGGTCCCTGCGGGCCGCAGGAGAACAAAGATCACCTCTGTTACACCCCTCCTTGTAACATGAAATAGACTTAATCAAATAATCAAGTAAGGGAGTTTGACCCTCTTGACCCTCGAAATCTATTGTTCCTTGTTGAACCTTGTGACCCGTATGGCCAAATAAGTGAATATCGTGAAAGTCTTGGATTGTTTCTCTTCTGTGGAGATTTGCCTCTGACTAATATCTCTAATTCTATTACACAATTTATTCTAATCATGCCATCAAAAACATTCAACCGTTGCTGCAATCCTCCCAAACTAAAAAAACACAATATGCGGAAAAGCTTACGACGAGCCACTGACGCCCAGATGAGGAGGTGGAATTTAACCATTAATGATTATCTATGCGGACAGAGAAAAGACACTGTATCATTGATGGTCGCTCGAAGCATCAATGATACAGACGATGTTAATAGCATGGACACAGTACAATCTCAATCTCAACTAAATGATATTATTAATGCGGCTGGCCCTTCAGGAACTTCTGCTGCTGGTTCAAGGACAAACGATAATATAAATCTTGGAAGTGGACAGGGCGATGTTATTTCTCAATCGCAAATGTCGGATTTTGCAAACGGAGGTAAGATATTTTTCAAAAATCCTAACTCCAAACTTCTTGACAAGACAAATCGCTCGTCCTACAAAAATTCTTCAATCTACATCAGGTTCATCATTGATCAGTGGGGAATCGTTCACTTCGTCTAGCGCCGAATCCTATGAAATAATTCAGAAATCAGTATCAGAATTGAGTGTTGGCACAATGCTCCCAGTAATTAATCAAGCATTAGGAATGCTTGATGAATCACCGATTCCATTGAAAAAATTGAATCGAACTTCAGATGCTTGGCTTGATCAAAAATCTTTCAGAGTAGGCCAAACATTGAAACGCAAGCTTGGTGGTGAAATTATTGATCCAATATCTCCACAAGATGCCATAGCTTTGATGAACGTAATTTGGCGTTTAAAAGACAAATTCCACGACGAACATTTGAGCAATGGAGAGAGGATTCAAATCCTCACTATACTTCCTCCAGAGTGGTGTTGAAAAAATTCAAGAGATCATGAAAACATCATCGTATCTAGTGAAGAAGGCCAGAGAGTTGTTCAAGGAGGAGGGGATTTTATCAATACCTGAAAAAAAAAGGTATGCATTCTTATGTCTGCATTGTTGTTTTATGCAGATCAATGTTTTATGTTCAATCGGACTTTATTTGTCTAAAATATACGATGGCTTAATTATAGGACATTCTATTGCTGAGGAAACAAAACGAAGAGTTATTGAAGTTTATAATGATGATAGAGTGAGTTCAAATATGCCAGGGATGAAAGACTTCGTGTCCGTTCGAACTGAAGACGGGAAAAAAGTTCACATTCAAAAACGACTAATCCTATCCAATCTCAATGAAACTCACAAGTTCTTCACAGAGGAAAACCGTGATTGTGAAATTGGATTATCAATGTTTGCTTCTTTGAGATCCAAACATTGTGTTTTGGCAGGTGGAACTGGGACGCACACTGTGTGTGTTTGTGCTACTCATGAGAACGTGAAATTGATGCTCTTAGGTAGTTATCGTTTCCATCGTTATAGTTTCATTTTTGCTTTCTATGCGTTTAATATCACTGGAATTCCCATGGGGAGTTGGTAGAGCGATTCATAAGGGTTCAGTCGATTTGATCTCAGAAATTTTTATTATGTTTCTGCAGGAAGTAATCTGAAGACACTAACGAAGGACATGGAATATCCTTTGAACGATTATTCTGATTTCTTGGACGATAAAGAACGATCAGAAGAGTGCTATCTCGGCAGTTGTCAAGAATGTCCACGTGGTGCTATGCTGTGTAATTACATCGTCGAAGCGTTGCAAGATCACGACATCGACACTGTTACTTACAAGCAATGGATATCGAAGCCTGGGACGACACTCACAACATGTATTCAAGATACCATTGAATTCGCCCAAGATCTTTGTGAGAAATTAGAAAATCTGTTGGTTCATGATTTTATTGCTAAACAACAGGCTGCCTTCCTAAAATCATCGAAAGAAGCACTTCAAACTGGACAATTCCTCGTTGTATGTGACTTCACAGAGAATTATGCATTCGTTATTCAGAACGCTGCTCCGGGTTTTCACTGGAATAACAATTCAGTCACAATTTATCCCGTTGTCCTTTATTACTGAGACAACGATTGTATTGTGCACAAGAGCCTTGTTATAATGTCTGATTGCTTAGTTCATGATGCAGTAGCTGTTTTTGTTTTCTCGAAAATCATAAATGAGTTCATCAAATCCATTTGTGAGTCTCCTGAAAGAGTCTTCTATTTCTCGGACGGAGCACAATACAAGAACTACAAGAATTTGATCAACATCTATAACCATGCAAACGATTTCGAGGTACCAGCTGAATGGCATTATTTTGCTTCAGCCCATGGGAAGGGACCCTGCGACGGTGTAGGAGGCACAGTGAAGAGGCAAGCTGCTAGAGCTAGTTGACAACTACCGCCAGATCGTAAAATAACTACAGGTGAAGAACTGTACTCATGGGCGAGTGATCCATCACATTTACCAAATATTGGAGTACGATACAGCCCTGCAGAAGATTATCAAGCAGCATTGGATTTCTTTGGAGGTCGATTTGACGAAGCAAAGCCTACCATCAACACAAAAGATCCACTGTGTCATACCCCTGGGGAATGGTAAAGTTGTAGCTAGAAGATTCTCCCACTCGAGTAAATGTATACTCCTGACCATTCTCAAAACCGAAGAAGAACTCAAAAAAAGTGGAAGAGTGAAAAAAACCAATCCAGAACCAGCGCAAAACAGGAAAACAAACAAAAAACAGAAAAAGAAGAAGAAATAATAACAATTCACAAACAACTCGAAAAGTTTTCGATGGTGATTTCGTTTCACTTTCTACGAACATTGAAAGTATTTTATGATAACTTAAACTTTTAGAACATTCAATGTCATCATGAATTGAAAAATGAAAAAACGAAAACTGAAAAAAATCGAAATAAAATAGATTCAGACCGATTACCATTTTCCGGTAACGCTAAAAAAATTTGTTTTTAGATCCCAAAGCTTTGTGAATTTTTTCGAAAAAATCAAACGTGTCATATTTAGAAAAATTTCATTTTTCCTTCATTTTTCTAGAATTTCGACGTTTCAGGTATCAGGAAGCAGAAGAAACAATATGAAAAAAATATATCCCAATGGGCCATGAAGAGACGAAGATTTTCTTTTTTTACTTATTGAAATCCGTCAAATAGTACGGTAGTTATGCTAGAAAAACTTGCAAAAATCATATTTCTGTAGTGGATTATCTAAAAAATCTGAAAAAATTCAGGAGATAAGTTTTCATATACCTCTATTACTGAAAAAATTTCCGTTGATTTTTGAAGAGGTCAGGGTCAACGACTGGTCGATTTGACATGGAATACCTCATAACGAAGTGCACGCATGCTCTCCATGCGTCATGGACGTAGCAGTGCACGTTAGGGGCATAGTTGTTTATCCGAGCGAGTTGCAGCCTCGATTGAGTGCTGTTCTAGCTCGATAAAGTCCCCTAATGCATGAATTAATTAATCTAAGGCTTCGCGTTGTCACGGGACTCCTGAAATCAAAAATATGAGGCTCGTGAGCTCCCTGAAATAGGGGACGCCACGACGCTCATGATGGAGAATACACTCGAGGCTGCAGGCGCAATGGCCCCTTTGAGTGACTTTTTGCTTCCCCAAAGTTTCCCATCATTTTAGTTTGGTTTAACTGTCACAATTCAACGGATTTTCATCACGAAGGAGTTCGACCTGTCTATGGATCCTCCTGCACTCCAATTTCTGGATAGAGCTGAGTGATCATAGGTAGAGACCTTTCCAGACCCCTTACATTTTCCCCTTCGTGCATATTTCTCTTTCAAAAATGACTCGACTGCTCTCACTCTCGATAATTAATTTTTGTTAAGTGAAAATTAGAGAGATTAAGATTGTATTTGAGTCATTTAATTTCCATTTAATCGAAGCTTCTTTATTCTTGAAATTCCCGATTTTCTAGATGATTAAGTGGATTTTAACTCGATTTTCTTTCTGATTGGATTTCTCGTAATTTCGTTATATTTGCGACCCCGTTTCTAAGGCCGAGCGACTGGATTCACCCCGCGCTCCGAATTTTCTCCCGAGGTAGCTAGGCATAATTCTGATTTTCCCAATCCCAGTTAGATATTTATTTTCTTGTTTCGTTTCCTTACGTCTACGGTTGTGGTTCTGTTGATTCCGTGTTGTTAAAAATCGACTGGCGCCCAACGGCAGTTTCTCGGAAGAGCGGCTGGCATTTTTATCGGTTTGGTTCCGGAGGATTTTGGGAAAGTTGGAGAGGAAGAGGCCGAAGGTGACAAACTCCGGCTGCCTTCGTTCAGGAATTTTCGTTGCGGACGGAAGACTTTGGGTTCTGTTTGGTTCATAAGGAAATCGCCGTCACAAATGGATAATCAATTGAAGTTTCTCGACCGTTGCAATATTTCGATCAGCGTCAATCATAATTACGACAAGATTGAATAGTTGGAAAGAAGAAAGAAATTCTTCTTATCAACAGGTGTCTTCCTTTATGTTCTTTTATTTAGGGCAAATTTTTGGAGGACTTAACCTAGGATTAAGGTACAGTTAAGCTTCACACCATTGAGCTCAATCAATCTGAGGTCCTGACTCGGAATTAACTATAACAATCGTGACTGAGGTTAATCATGATTGAATAACCCAGAAACTGGTCCTTAATAGTGCAATCATTCCAAAACTTCTTAAGAACAATTTTCAAATTGCTGGAAACAATTTAAAATTAAGTGAATCTGAACATTTTTTCTTACAAGGAACACTACGCAGGTGTCCCCCTCCGATTTCGATGAAACTTAAATATGTTATAAGGGATCCAAAAATAAGGGACAGGTATTTTTTTTTAGCTGCCCATGTTGGGTTTTAGGGGGTGAAAGTGCTCTCTGAAGTTGACCACCTCTCGAGGTCATTTTTCGATTGCACACATAAGGAAGCTTTTTGAACAACTCTTTCGCAGTGTATCATGAAGGTCACAAGGAATGATGAAAATGCGAATTAGAACCGTCTCCGGGAGGTGAAATGTGGAGGGTAAACTACCCTTGTGAAAATTCATTTTTCTCAAAGAAAAAAAACGTTTGATGGAAATACCATGGGATAAATTCCATTTGAAAAAGTCGAAAAAAATACAGAATACCTGTTTTGATTTTTTTTTGAATCGAAATTTAAAACTTAAAAAAATAGATTTTTCGTGAATTGCGAAATTTCAAACTTTTTCCTGTACAAAACGAAGCTTACGGCTAATGATGAGGAAAACCATTGGGACAGGATCCAGGAGTGGTGTCGGGGATGTTAACCCTTGGGAGGGGGGGGGGGAATTTTTTTTAATAAGGGAGAAAAAATATCGATGAGAATTTTACGAAACACATTTCGTTCGAAAGCATGAGACAATTTAAAGCACATATTTAGGATTTTTCCGCAAATTAGAATTTTAAGGTAAGAAATATCGATTCTTTGAAAAATTATGGGTTTTATGTCAAGTCGTGCAATAAGTCGAGTTTATCGCACGCTGCGCTTCGCGCAGCCTGCTCAAAACTCGACTTCTGCACGACTTGACATAAAATATTATAGAGCACTCGGTAATAAATTTCGTTTTCAACGAATGTGTAGTTTACAGGCCGAGCCGAAGGCGAGGTCTGTACACACATTCGTTGAAAACGAAATTTGTGCCCTTGTACTCTAATATACTATTAAATTGTTTGTTATAATAGACTGATCTTACACGGAATGATAAGTGAAACAATTGAAATAGTCTTCGGGAGTGGAACCTGAGGGCTTAAAAATCCTGATGGTATTTAATCGAATCGATCGGACCAACCTCATTCATTTTCAAAAGAAATCAGTAATGACCATGAATCTAAAAAATTTTACCGAGGGCCAGAGTAGAGATTCCATTAAATGGCTTCCATTTCCAATTTGGAAAAATGAGTTATGATGAAATATTTTGAGAAATTCAAATTTTCATCTGTCTATGAACGTGAATGGGTGGTACAAAGAAGAGCCGATGATTTTGTATAGTAAATAATGGATCGATGATAAAATGTATTTCGGTTGCTCTTATCGCTTCGATGTGATATCGTTTTCAATGAGACGTAAATGGCGACATATGACAATACCATTCTGTTTGATAATGCAGAACCACAACTGAAGAATATTCGGGAGTTGTAAACATATTGATGCAAATGGCTCATTTGTTATCTGAGGATGAAATTACTCTGATCAATATAACTTATACGATATCAATGTTTTTCACTTCCATCCCTCTTGTGAATTACAATCAGTCTATGAACATACATCGAAGAGAAAAGTAGTTTTTCGGTGAGTGTCGTGCTCTATACTTGTTCTACCATGAAAGTTAATCCGATCAACGTTATCTGCACTTCTGATGGCAACATTTGAAGTTCTCAATCTTGCTGAAACACCCGTGGATAACGAGGAACGTGAATTAGCAGACACGTTCGAAAGGATATTGATTCAATCAATGGAGGAATATAATGGAGTTGATATGATCGAAGAAACATCCCTGGATTTTCAAGAGCCTTATAAAGATATCGAAATGATAGCGGTCGAGGATAAATAATTTCAACCGCATACAGAAGAATCACCTGACAGTTGTTCGGAGGATGAGGAACCTGCAGATTTCGAATATAAAAAAAATGCCGTTGACTTCTGGAGAAGTGAAAAAAAGAAGAAGAATCTAGAGAGATTCTTCTTCTTCATCCTCAGATAACAAATGCGCCATTTGCATAAAAAAAAAAAATTCTAAGAGAATCAGAATTTAGAGAGAAAAAATTTCCGCTTCACCTAGCCGGGAATCGAACCCGGGGCTCCCGGATACGCGCCGGGCACTCTTACCGACCAAGCTAGCGGGAACCACAGAAATTCACTCTCAAATTCACCTCATACACGGCCTAACCTCCTTTAGGCATTATAGAAACTGTTTCTCATCGATTCAGGAAGGTGAAATCGCGTAGACAATTACGACGCTGGGCGAATCAAATCAATAAAAGAGGGACATCATGGAGAAGTTGAAACGCATTTCGGAGTACACATTAAAGAATATGAAGAATGCTATCGATGCAGGTTTGATCGTCCACGATACTGACCTCCGAAGGTGGGCCCTGCAAGCCTGGAACGAAATCGGCTTCGAAGACGTTCGTTTTACAGCTTCGTCCAAGTGGTTGCATTATTTCAAATGAGCACACCGCATAACATCCCGGAAGATTAACAAATTCATCACCAGAAAAACATTAGAGACTCGGGAAGAGTTACAAAAAGAAGCGGGCGAATTCCTCCTGAAAGTTCGGTCTTATTGGGATACGTATGGCCCAGAAAACATTTATAATACTGATCANAAGCGGACGAATTCCTCCTGAAAGTTCGGTCTTATTGGGATACGTATGGCCCAGAAAACATTTATAATACTGATCAAAATGGTTTCCAATTGGAAATTCATTCAGGGCGAACGTTAGCTGAAGAAGGTACTAAACAAGTAGCGTGCGTCGTACAATCGATACCTTCAACGACGCGTAGTTATTCAGTACAACCTCTAATTTCTGCTGATGGAAAATTACTTTCACCTCTCTTCCTGGTTTTGAATGAACCTTCTGGAACTTTCGGTCTAATAGTGGAGCAAAATCTCTTCAAACCTGCGAATGTGTTCATCACCGCTTCAAAATCGGGAAAACTCACTTCACGTATGACAATATTTAAGACCTAAGAAACATGATATGTTCTATACAATAATTAGAATTATCATCTAGTACTTGATTTTTCAGAGTATTTCAAAAGGTGGTTCAAGGAAGTCTTTTTCCCAAACGTGGGTCCTAGAAGTCTACTGTTAATCGATTCCTGAAGCGGACACTGTCCTCAAGTCGTGAAAGAAACTACTCCTCCGGATAAAGAATTATTCACTATGTTGATACCAAAGGGGACTACTGGAAAAATTCAACCCCTTGACGTATATGGTTTTAGGATATGGAAGAATTATGTTCGTCATTTTTCGGATAGTGTCGTCCTAATGGACTATGATATTAATTTACATTTGCGGAACAATATCATAAAGTTACAGTCTTTAGTCCATAATCAATTATCATCACCAAGGTATCAAAATTTATTTCTTTATGCTTGGTTTCAGAGTGGTTACATTTCTAAAAAACCAGATGAATTCGAAAATCCTGTCGATTTTGCATTCGGGCAATCATCTCATCCGCACTATGATATTGAAGGCTGTTCCAATATTGCAGTAGTCAGATGCTCATGGTGCAAAAAATCACTTTGTTTGCTGCATTTTTTTGAAGAATATCATTTTTGTACGCATTACGTCCCCTAATACTATCTATACTGTAGATTGATCCCAACATAAAGTATGCCGATTGAGAACATAATACTAGAAGGAATAAATGGTCTGAGCTTCTATAATAATATCAATGTATATTCTGAATTCCATCATTTGGGGATTACTACCATTATTGTTTCCTTTCCATATCGGATCTTCATTCAATCCT
>NW_021680548.1:239177-239590 GCF_001412515.2 Diachasma alloeum
TAAAAATATATACGGAGAATTAGAGCTACCTGCTACCTTAACTCTACTTCAGAGCTACCTTAAGTTCGGAAAACTACTTAAATTGGTTACCTATCGCGTGAATCGATTCCCTAAAATTTTAGAACAATAGTCATTAAATAACTTCATTAAATAAACCAGATATTTTGCAGATATTTCTTTTTTCGAGTCATTTTTGTTGAGTTAGAGTTTAGTAATTTTGAGATTTTTCTACGTAAATTCGGTTAAGGATCAGGATATCACCGTGGAATATTTGGCCAAGCTAATGTGCTACCCAGTGTTTTCTGTAACGCTTTTGGTTTGTCGATAGAGTGAGTACATAGGTCGAGTTGAAATGCTTGCGCTCCCTTGAGCGAGAGTGTTAGGGCTTTCAGTTGGAAGGCCGTGGAGACGAT
>NW_021680548.1:239969-253590 GCF_001412515.2 Diachasma alloeum
TCCACGAATCCACCCCTCTCTCCACGACCCGCACACTGAGCAGCCGAGTAAATCCCGTACCCTCGTAATCCACATTTCTGCGTATGGTTTGCGATATGTTTCTTGTCGTTATTGGATTTTTGGGGACAATCAGTATTTAGTTTTAAGAAAATACGGTTCCGTTTGCGGTTTGTCGATTCCGCGTTGCTAAAAATCGGCTGGCGCCCTAAATACACGAAATAAGGATTGGATGAGCTGCTGATTGTTCCCGAAGTCCAGTGTTAGCGTTATGGTTTTTGGCGTTTCAGACTTGTCGGATTACGAGAACGAAGGTAATGAGTTGGCCGTGTTCGGATAATCGAGACTTTCTGGGTTAGGGTTTATTGAGTATTTGTTGAGGCCAAAGAAAAATCATTACAATCCTTACCATTTAGTTCGGACTATGGTACTGTGATACAAGTAGACGGATAATTAAAAGGTTGTAATTCATATATAACTAGCAATGGACATTTTCATGGATTCAAATTTCGATATTTCTTATTATTCTTTACTCTTTCAAATGAATTCTGTTCACTAATATAAGTAAAAGTAACTTCCAGAAAGGTTATTTAGCTTCCAAGTGTTACTTCCAGATACTCATCACTCATCTTTTTTATGTACCAAAAAATCGAAGACTTGTATATAATTTTAAAAAAAAGTATTTTACTTTCAATTTTAATTTGGGGAAAAGAATTGCAGGATGTGCTTTGAATTGTCTCATGCTTTCGAACGAAATGTGTTTCGTAAAATTCTCATCGATATTTTTTCGCCCTTATTAAAAAAAATTCCCCCCTCCCCCAAAGGGTTAACCTCCCCGACATCACTCCTGGATCCTGTCCCAATGGTTTCTCTCATCATTAGCCGTAAGCTTCGTTTTGTACAGGAAAAAGTTTGAAATTTCGCAATTCACGAAAAATATATTTTGTAAGTTTTAAATTTCGATTTAAAAAAAACAGAACAGGTATTCTGTATTTTTTTCTACTTTTTCAAATGGAATTTATCCAATGGGATTTCCATCAAAAGTTTTTTTTCTATGAGAAAAATGAATTTTCACAAGGGTAGTTTACCCTCCATATTTCACCCCCCGGAGACGCTTCTAATTCGCCATTTTCATCATTCCTTGTGACCTTCATGATACACTGCGAAAGAGTTGTTCAAAAATCCTCGTTATGTGTGCAATCGAAAAATGACCCCGAGAGGTGGTCAACTTCAGAGAGCACTTTCACCCCCTAAAACCCAATATGGGCAGTTAAAGAAAATACGTGTCCTTTAGTTTTGGGTCCCCTATAACATATTTAAGTTTCATCGAAATCGGAGGGGGACACCTGCGTAGTGCTCCTTGTTAGAATTTTGTAAATTTTAACTTTTTGCATATACCATTAAAAACGAGTTTCCAAGGTGTCACATTTTTCTCGACTTCCAAGGAAAAAAGTGGGAAATTGCTTTTATTTTAACCCAAGTGTTAACCCTAGATTGTTCACCATACACTGAGAGAAAAACGAACAATTTCTCAAACAAGTCTGGTTTGGGCCAACAAAATCGTTAGTTGAAAATTACCAAAAAATAGTACATTGTGTCATTAGGCAGTGATTCACATTAATGTGATGTGAAGTCACATTCGTTAGACAATACTTTTATTGCCATGTGACGTACAATATTTTATGTAATTGGACCCGAAAATTTATTAATCGCGGTTTATGAGGCTTAATGACATAAATTACATTTTTCTCTCAGTGTATGAGGGAAACGCCGCTGCGTGTCGTTTTTCGTTAGTCAAAAAACGCAGCAGCATCTTTGCGCCATGAGCTGGTTTAAATCTTTCAACGCCAGGCTGCTGTGTCTTTATACATCTACTATCCTCTCCATATCGAGAATTTGTTTGTTCTCTATGATTTTTGGTCACCGTCATCTGTTACGTAAAAAATGTGATGGGCTCAATTCGCGTTGTAACTATTTAATCAGTATTTAATAAAATGATTATAAAGACGAGGCGACGACCCTTCTTAACGTATATAACATATTATAGTGGTTTTAGAACAACATAATTTCAACATAATTAAAAAAGAAAATAAAGTATTTCCATCAAATGATTATTTTTCAACGTAAAGGATTTTCTCCATGTATCGTGGCCCAGTGGTATGCGGGTGGGAAGGGGTAAAATGACGTTGAAGGCTATCATACCCTAGGTGGTATGATAACTGCATTAAATTATAGAAAGAAAAAAAAAGAACATAGCTTTATGGGAAAAAGCCGTTCGTCATAAAAAACCCAGATTTATTATCAATACACTAAGTTGGAGGATTCACTGCGAATGGCGGTGTCACACATGGCGGTTCACACACACACACATACATACAACACAATGTATTTTTTCGTTGTTTAACGTTTTAAGATAACGGCTAGCACGCATTAACACATATAAATATCTAACCTACACTAAAACTTTAATAACGCCGGCGAATTTGGGGGTTATTTGGCGCAATTTGTTGGGATATCGTCCTTGGGATCGTGGCTCCTGTGCCACGTGGGGACACGAAACCGTGTGATTTCGTGCCGTTGATTGTTCGTTTGTTTGTTATAAATTCTTGGCCACTTTGCCTTGAATTACTGTTCACTAGTGCACTAGATTTGTTATTAATTATGTTAAGTTGCGTTTAAAGTCAAGATGACTCGGTAAAATTTGGATTTTTATTAGCAATCCACACAAGCTTCAGTGTCGGGTTTTACTAACTGACGCCATAGCGTCCGTCGGCGTGCGCACACCCCATCGAGAGAAAAATGCTTGAGAGGTGCTGCCACCATTTATCGCCTACCTGTAACCGTCGGCGCGGGTACATACTAACGAAAACGGCGCCCGTAAGGTGCTGCCACCGCTTGTCCCCAGCTTGTGAACGCGGCCTCAAACCTTCGCAGGTGTTACGATGTAACAGTAAGTGTTCTAATCCCTGAACACGAAAAAATCAAGTTTTCAATCAACTTGTTGAAATTTTCCAATAACATATAATCGTTGTTACGATCCGAAAATTGCACTATAATTTTTGTGGAAAAATATTTAATTGTTCAAATAGTAAAAATTCATTACGAAACAACGGCAAGGGCCTACAAAAAAATTTTTTTATCACGGGTTGGTAGCATCGGTTTCTCCAACTCTCTAGACTGTTTCCCTCTGCACTATAAATTGTAACGTGGTATTTTTTATTTTCAACCGTTCGCTGGTTTGTGGGATTTCCAGACGAGAAAAACCATTGGCGAGGCAAGAGTTATTTGTTTTTTTTCATTTCGGACCATATTTATTGATTAATATTTGTTTGTATCGAACCGTTGTCTGACCGCTCACTGGATCATCGTGGGATCGAGACCAGATCATCGCGGGATGGAGTCCGAATCGTGGGATACTGCGATAACCTTCCTTCGGGTCTCGGCTGCTGTGGAGTACAAGACATTAGGCCAGAATATTTTGTAATGATATTTTCTCGGATTGTTCACCGAGGAAAAGTCCAAACTACTTTTTAAGCCTTCTCTACCGCTCGTATGGTGGGCGCCAGCCAGACCTTTCTGGAAGGTTCGACGAAAACCGGCCTCTGAGGCAAACTCGTCTACTCAGAGGACTTTTGTGGCTGGGCAATAATTTGCCAAGCTAGCATCAGTGTGACACGGTAGAGTGAGCGAGGTCCACCAGGAGTATTTCCTTCACATCCCCACGAGCCTTTTCAAGCCGTGTATTATGCCTTGCAGCGTAATTACCCTAATGAATCACATTCATACCTCTTCCGGAAAGTCTTTCAACTCTTCCAGTATTCGTCACTTCCAGTATTCTCCCAGTGTTCGTAAGTCAACTCTTCCAGTATTCGCCGACAGGAGGATAACTCTACTCCAGGCCCACAGGCCTATACGCTTCCAAATCGTTCCACCGAGACTAGATAGCGGCGAAACAACAAAGTTGTCATTTCCCGGTCCGAAATAACTCCTCTTTACTAGCGGGGGATGCAGGAGCATCCCCCTATGCTCGCCGCCAACGGTTATTCACCGAGGCTACGTGGAGTCCGAAACTCCTTATCATGGCTTCTTCAACCATTCCTCAATCTAGCACACCGAGAGATTTTTCCAACCTCCCCGTTCAATCGCTCTCGTTCGACTCAACCAGAATCTTACTAGGGCCTTCTCCTCCTAGTCTGAATATCTTGGCGACGATAGGTCATTCCGTTACCCTATCCCCACCAATCAACCTGACGGGATCACGGGAGCACCAGTCCTCTCACCTGGCCGTTGGTCCCTAGTCTATCCCGACATAGCCTTTAGAATCGCCCAGTTGGACAGCCTGTACGTCGGCCCATTTCCCCTAACACAAGCTGAGCGAATTATAAATTGGAGAAAGTCTAGTAACTTCCTCCAGACTTCCAGAGGTCGCAGTTCCACCCAAAATCGCTATGACTTCAGTCTTCCATTGGTCTGTGGCTCTTCTCATCTAGGCGTGGCTCTTTCAGCCGCCTCTAGATGTCTCTCCTGTCCCTCTTATAAATTCAAGAGTGTGACCATCTATTTAAGGGCATTTCAACCCGTAACGCGAAAATCTTGTTACAATCTTTGAATGGTCCCGCACAGGATTGGGTTCACCTGCAAGACCGAGTGGCGGCGTCAGGATATGGAGTCGGAAAATTTGGAACTTGAATGACGATCTCATCATCGGACTGTGAAATTCTGGGCTGACGTTACACATCCAGGAAAATAACAACTGATGACGACAATTATTTAGAATTTTTGGTGTGATCGATATTTGTTTTTTTTTATGAAATATTCACGCCACTAAATATTATATTGTGGGCGTGAAATGATTGTTGAAGTTTCCGTTGGCTGTGTTTCGGTATGATTTCGACGTTCAATCAGAGCGGAGAGGCCGTCCGGCGGGCCAATTATTTGGTCGTCTTATTTCGGAGCGTTGTCGCGTGAGTTTGTGGTACCGACAGCGGTCACTTCTCGTTTGGACACGAGACTTATCGCTGTGCGAATATTTGACTTGTGATATTTTGGCGGTTTTTGCTTGAAAAATTTGCTGTCGAGACCCGAGGCTCTTCTGAGGGCTGTCTTGAACATTTTGGGGAACGGCTTGAGACCAGAACGACCGTCATCGAAAACTAATTGACTGGTGAGCGGTGAATTTATTTTGAAGTGTTAAAAGTGTCTCACAAGGAGTGAGTTTGGCAATCGGCTTTCGACGGACGCTTGATCTGTGGCGATTGACGCCATTTGAGTTTGTAATATTTTCAGGCCGTTGTTCACCCCTTGTTCGGCAGGGTCGATTTTCGGGCCCGATTTTTGATCAACTTATTTGTCCGGTTAATTTATGGGATTTGAATTTTATTTCCTCTGGATAAATTTCATTAGTTCCAGTTGATTCAAATAGTTCATTTTGTTGAATCTCGTTTCACCTGCACCGCGTAATTAACATCGATTTCTCGGATATTACAGCGGTTTGAAATCCCGAGATTAGTCGTATTTTCTCTCGAGGTATTTCTATTATTTCTCATGGCCTCTGAAAACCTGAAGTCATCGCATTTAGTTTTCGACCTATTCGTTCAGAGACCGTTGTATTACCGTATTTATTGTCAGAGGTATTGTAGCGTGTTTTAGGCACTCGAGTTTTTGTCTTATGACGGGTATTTGTCTTTAGTCAGTTGCCGGCTGTGTTAACACAGCTAGGTGATAGTCAGAAGGCCCAAGGTCTGGAGAATTCGCTTCATGTGGGAGAATTTCCCAGCCCACCGTGGAGATAACTTTCAGGGTTTCATTTACTGTGTGCGGCCGCGCGTTGTCCTGCAGCAAAATTACTTGTCTCGTAAGACTATCAGTAAAAGGTCTCTTTTCCTCAATAGCATCACTCGATTTCACCAGTTGGTCCCTATAACGTTTAGTAGTGACGGTTTTCCCCTGTTCGAGTATCTCATAATAGATTACACCTTCGGAATCCCACCAAATACACATCGACAATTTTTTCGCGTGAATGTTCGGTTTTGCAGTACTCGTTGACGGCTCCCCCGGATAAACCCACGATTTTCGCCTCTTAGGATTGTCGTAAAATATCCACTTTTCATCCCCTGTCAAAATTTTATGTAAAAAGTCTTTTTGTTTGAATCTGGTCAGTAGGCACATGACAATTCCACAGCGTCGACTTTTGTTTTCTGAGGTAAGATGGGGCACCCACGACCTTCCTTCTGTATCCTCCCAATTCTTTTTAAACGCCGCGAAATAGCTGATCGAGTTACTCCGAGAGTATCAGCAAGCTTCTGTTGTGTTTGACAGGGATTTTTATCACACTCACACTCGCCCCGACCAAACCTAGCCCTGGGGATGCGAAAAACACCAGGCTACCATCGCGACTAAACTCCCTATTATTCCAATACGTTTAGAATTTTATTTTTCAATAAATAGACCAGTGTTCCAAAACCCGTACAGGTTCCATAACTCATACAATGACGGTACTCTGAATTAGCAAAAGAGCATCAGAATTGTGTATATCATTTTTCCAGATAAATAATTGAATACTTTAGTAGCGGTGTAAAGGGGAATGAAGGAGGAGTCGACGACTGAAAAATTGGGGCTACAAGAAATTTTATGATTATTGTTTTGCACTCTAAATAGAATTTCATTCATAATTATAATAAAAATCTCATTCAGTGAGCACAAAAATTCAAAATTAGTGAATCGCTTCTTGAAATATTGAAGGTGAACAGGTAATGAACCGAAACGCATCGTTCTCATTAATCTTACACTCAATACGATAAGAACAACGATGAATAAACAATGAAACAAATAAAAAAAAAAGGAGAAAAGGCATAATGAAAGGGCATCAACGTCGTGGCTGCACGCTGATTGGTTGAAATGAGAAAATAATTTTGAAAAACGAGAAATTCGTCCAATTTTCTCAACAATTTTACAAAATCTTTGAGTTATACATAAAAAAAATTTATAAGATTTCGGAATCTTATGTGAAGTTTGAGAAAATTTAAGATGTGTTACCAAAGTTTATAATTGATGAAATCTTTGAATGGAACTATGAAAAAGATCATGAGTAAGGAGAAGATACTCCGAATTAGTGAATAGGCATCAGATTTGGTTACATAATTTTCCTAGAAAAATAATTGAACGCTTTTGTAGGGTAGAGTAAAGGAGAATGAAGGTGAAAAATTCTAGGCTATATGAAATTTCATGATTATTTACACTCTGAATACAATTCCAATTTTAATTACAATTATAGAAATAAAAAATCTATCAGACCTTATTCAGTAAGCACAGAAATGTAGAAGTAGGGAATCAGAATTCAGAAGTAGGGACTTGTTAAAAAATTGCATTTGAACAGATGATGAATCGAGATGCATTGTTTTCATTACTCTTAATATTTAGTACAATGAGAACGTTGATAAATGATTAATTTAAAAAAAAAATTGAAAAGAAAAAAATTCTATCGTTCGTAAAAAGGAGAAAGGAAGTCGATCTCGACATATCTCGAAAATCTCGAATAAGCGTAGGCATAAGACTAACACCGAAGCGCCACTAAGTGAGGACATGAGAAAGCACGCGCGGACGATGTCGTAAGAGAAAAAGGCATAAGGTGCTTCTTGCCAAAGGAGTAACTTCAGCCGTATACCCCCACTCTATCCAAATCCCCACTTATGCTCGTGCTCCCCACCACTTCAATCGAGGTTACTTCTTTGGCAGAATTCAGTCCTTATTACTAAAGGAGCTGATGCGGCATTCACTAAATAATCAAACTGCGAGATATCATAATCGATGTCTATGCACGTCATATCCGGTCTAACCTACAAGGCGCTTGGCGCGTGAAGCGCGCCTTCTTATGCTAGTCCTTATTACTAAAGGAGCTGATGCGATATTCTCGAAATAATCAAACTGAGAGATATCGATCATTTTTTCTCGACTTATGAAATCAATCGATGTCTATGCACGTCAAATCCGGTCTAACCGTCAAGGCGCTCGGCGTGCCTTCTTATGCTAGTCCGATTCTAAAAAGAACATACACTTAAAGTCGATAGCTATCGATATCTCGCAAGTCTGTCACGGTTATTCCTCATTGGTTCCAGTTGTCCGAGGTGGCAAATGTGATCCATGATTAATTTGATTTTGAGATTTTCAATTATGATTGTTACAATTACAGCGCGCTGTGCCGCGCGTTCGGTCTCGCATAATACAGTGAAACCTCCATAACTGCACGCCTCCCGGGGTTTGGGTTCTCGGAATTTCCACTTATGAAAGGACCCTTCTTCGCCAGCGAAAGAGCAAGAGCGCTGAGTTAGAAAGAGATACGTGTAGAGGCAATGGTAGGGGAAAGAGCCACTAGCCCGACTGCGCGCGATTATCATGGATAACCACACACGGCGAAGTACCGGGTAAACAGAATACTATTGCGCACAGTCCTCGCACATTGTAGATAGAGAGCGGAAGAGGTTAGAGAGAGAACGGGCATAAAGGGGAATTGTAATGGTCTGGGAACACTTCCCCTCGTGTGGTGGGACAGCGTGCACTTATGGTTGAACTGAGGAGATTGTGGTCCTCAAATTTACCCCCACTTTTCCCAATCCCCACTACAATCGTTGTCTCCCACCTCTGACACTCAGGGCTACAATCTCCTCAGTCCGGCAGTACGTAGATGAGCAGTTACGGCGGCGCCAATAGATGTATATATACGCAGTAGCCTTGCGCTGGCGGAAAGTTTGAACCGGCACCTAACGCAAGACGCTACTGCGTCTTTTGATTATGATGGATTTCAGCGGGGGGCGGGGAGAACGGGATGTTGGTAACTCTATCCAGGCGTTAAGGGATAACAGAATGCCGCTGATTTTCTAAATTTTTGAGCAAATTTCCAGTCCGCAGTAATGAATGTTTTTACAAATTGAAGCACATTAATCTCCAAGAAAATGCGGATAAAGATCAATGTGCTTTGGGTTCGAAAAATATTAATAACTTTGAGCAGCAAATTTGTTTGAAAATTTTGAGGAGACGGTGGCCTTATGTTACCCCTTAAGGGGTCTTCTCAGTAGGACAAAACGGAGATGGGCGCGCGGGTGAGTGGAGCGTAAAATGATTTAGATAGTGAGATTATTTTCGAGAGGGACGAAACATTAAACATAGCATACGTTCGATAGTGGCAGACATCGCGTCAATTATTTTTATCGTTCATTTATTCAACAATAAGCACAAATTTGAATGATTAATTGAAAACGAACGAAACCACATGACTACTCAGCTGTTTTTACAATTTTCCTAAAAATTGAATATTTGAACTTTTTGGACTATAATAGCTTGATATAATACAAAAAATCCGAAACTTAAATTGGAACGATTACAATGTTTCCATTCGAAAGCGACAAAAATCATGTGTTTTCATAAGAAACTAGGTTAAATTCCGAAAATAACTATCGGGTTCCTCCGAAACGATTCTTTCGCCATTTGAAATTTTGTGAATGGATTTAAAACATAACAACCCAGAACTTAATTTTTCTTCAGACTTTACACTTAATTTTTGTAACCAGCTTTAATCGTATGGAATGAAGAGTCAAGTACAAATTTTTGAAAAAAAATTAGGCTGCATAATTAAGAAAATCCTCAGTATAAAATACCGTCTGATAGACCGCCCCTAATGGGACCGCTAACTACCGATGGCGGCACTCGTTTTCACCAATATGAACGATTTTAGGCTTCCCATTTACACGCTACACAAGCCCAAATTGGGTTGTATACTGTTTGTGTGCAGCCCAATATCCGCCATTCATAGGTGGCGCTTTGATATTTAGCAGTTCCAAAAGAAGTTTTACAAAAATATGATGTTTTGTAAAACTTCTTTCCTTCGAAATCTCGTGAATTCTCCATTATAAATGTTGTCAGTTCGGATTTTTCAATGGAAATTTTCCCAGCTTTTTAGCTATACAGTCTATTTCCAGATTAAAGCTTAGAAAATTATGAGATTACTGTAAACATAGATAATAGTGATTCTTTTTTTTATAGATAGCTCATAAAAAATAATAATTTCAATAATAAAGTGATAAAGTTACCTGGGGGAAAATAGCATCATTTACTGTAGAAGGCTGCAGATGATTTACAAATCGATCAAGCTGTTGCAGAAGTCTCAGTCTCGTCGCACGATCATTGGACGCAAATAATTTGATAACACATGGGACAACTCGACGTTGGTATTCAACGTCAGGTAATTGACTACCTAGTTGCAATAATGGAGGTAAAACTGCACTCCCTGCTTCCCCAAACTCAAAGGCAGCGAGCAACTGTGGTAGTATTTTGTACCTCCCAACCCCCTCTGGAAAGCTGTCCAATTGTCCAGCTAACTGCGAGAAAAAACGACCCTTTTCACCTTTTTCCTTCATTTGAATTTCCTCGAGAAAGAGAAGGGCATCGACCAGGTCGTTCTTGAAGAATCCTCCATTACTCCGACATCTGGCTATTACGTCCGCCGGATTCGGACGACCCTCAGCGTTTGAGCCCGTTAATTCACAATAGACTGTTATCAATTGTTTTGGAATCTGGGAAAAATCAATTGAAGGTAATTTTTTTTGTGTTTTTATTGAAAGTTTTGATTCTCGGATTTCATGTTAGACCAACTCAAGAGAATCGAAAATTCAGGAGGTATTTGATAGAGAATACTTTTTCAGAATACTTTTTTTCTTTGGTAGAGAAAACTATTCAATTCCAAATTAACTACAAAAGAATTCTCCCGTTCATTTTCTCGGATTGTTTTATCCGTTTACCGAATACAACTGTGTTCTAAATCATAATTATAAGGATGAAATGGTAAAACACAACAATGTATTTCGTCAAATCTTCACGTATGCAAAAATTTAATAGAAAACCTTGGCGAATTTGCTAGAAAATTCGATAGCAATCTCGTCAAAATTCTATTTGTTTTTTGCGCAAATTATATTAAATATTTCATAGGAAAAAGTCAACAGATTTAGATTTTTATTTTGAATTTTTCTCTTGAGATTTTTTCTATTGAAACTATTGGGCACGGATTTTCTACGTTTTTCCACTATATTTTATTTTGTTTTCCAATGCAGGATCCGAATGGAAAAACACGCAAAAAATGCACGCCCAAGTATTCCTATAGAGAAAATTCTAAGAGAAATTCTAATATTCATATAGAAAAATCGAAAACTATTGACTTTTTTCTATAAAAAAATCTCATAGAATCAGCGCAAAAAACAAATAGAATTTTAACGAGAATTCTCTAGAATTTTAGTAATCTCAATAGAATTTCTAGAGAATTCCATTAGAATGTTCTAGCGAATTCGGTAAGTTTTTCTATTGAATTTTTTCATACGGGTTATTGAATAAGAAATTATTTCTATAATGACAGATTTCGCAGACTTTCTATTATTCCCAGATCGAAGGGCTTGATTCTGACAGGAATGAACCGTTGAAAAAAATCCAGTCGCCAAGTTGAATGAAATAAAGGAACGAATCTACTCCTGATTCATTGATTTACCTGATCAATATTTTTTAAATTTTCCCTTTGTCCTAGTAATGGTCCACTGAACGCTTCCCAGATGAGGCATCCGAGTCCCCACATGTCAATTGAGCTGTTCACATTTTTTCATCAGACAATATTTCATTTTAAACCTAAATATTACAAGGATGAAGGATTCCAGCGTCTTGATTCCCAAAATCAAGTACGCAAATTACATTGAACATTTACCATTTCGTGGAGGGTTTTGCATTGTCTCGAGCATCAGGAGGACTATAGTGTTGTAAAGAGTGAGGTAAAAATGTATAAGGTGCATCCACTGACGTCATGTATTCAACACATCCTAATTTCCATTCTCCACTCTCGTCATTCACGAATACAGAGTATAAATTTACATTGTTATGACGAAGATTGCCATCGTTATTTAGAAAACTAAGTGCCCTCTAAATTGATACAAAACATCATGATTAATTTTATTAACACCGTGAAATTTTCCTATTGGACTTTAATTCTTTAGGAGATCCAAACGTTCATTCTTCAAGCACGTAAAAAACAATTTTAAAAAGTGTACGTGTGGCGAACTCACTAACATGAATCACTTGACTCACTAAATATAAATTGCTTGTAATAACAATGAACATGGTGTAAAACCATAATTATTCTAGTATTTTTGTATGCTCTATGAGGAAAAAGAATTTCATGTCTAAGTCAGGGGAATTTCCGTTGGAAATCAGGGTCCAATAACCTGCTTTAAAAATGAATTTACTCAGTAGTACTAACAGTGTAGTAAGAGAGAACATGATACTACTTCACACTATTTCATCATTATTGCCAATTTCTATGACAAAAAAAAACTTTATAAATGAAAATTTTTTCAGTTGGAGCTTGAGAAGTTTTGAAATTTACAAGGTCTTCAAGAAGTTTTCTTCCCTACGAATTCTCCTAGTTATTGAATATACCATTTTCGAAAATGTATTGTTTAATTTCGGTGTTATGAAATTCAACTAAAGTGTTGAAATGATCTTTTGCAGCTGAGTACAGTAATTCAATCACTATTGAAATCTTTGATGTGATATAGATCTTTTAATCACTTGGATCTCCTTAATTCTTTGAAATCTTGATAAAACATCGGATTCACTCACAGTAATTTGAAAGACTCCCCAAGAAAAGTACAATTCCTTTTTAATACCTTCTCCAATATCAATTTTTTTCAACAATCTTGTATGAAGAGGCTCCACACGTTCTGTCGCCAAATAAATAACTTTATCTGTCTGAAAAAGAAACTCAAGTCATCTCAGAAACCTTCATCAATACTTTGGAACTTCAAAATCTTTGGTGTTCGCGCATCCATTTGAAGGAACAAGCTTTTCCGTAGCTCACAAATGATTCATCAACTATTTAATAGCGTAAATTGAATAAAATAAATTTTTGATTAAATTGGCAGTTTTATGAGCGAAAATGTCGGAAATCACAAAATTACCTCTAGACTGTCGACATAAGTAAGGATACTTGGATGTCTGAGCGTCTTCAATCTTTTTACTGCATTTCTGGCGATCTCCAATTGACTTTCTCCGCCAGCCTTGATGTCATAAACAAACACTGACACATCCTCGCCTCCACCAGTGCCCTGGAACATCCAAGAAAAGTACTCCTAAAAGTGAATTGAAAACTCAAAGGTACCCAAAACACTCCACTTTATCCCTCAACAAAAAAATACATACTAAAAACGATTACAATGTATTGATGCATAAGGTTAACTTACCTTTTTTTTGGCTCTATAAAGTGTCCAAATGCTTTTACCATCGAGACCATCAACAACCTCACCAATTTCATACGGAAAATCTTTGGCAGGATCTCGTGAAAACAATGCCCACATAATTAAAACCTAAAAACTATTTTTAATGGTCAATAAATTAACTGACCACAATCAGTCACATATAATAATTTATGTTTCACTCACTCACTCATTCATGCTTCGTGCCTTCTACACACTAGCAACTTACATCTGAGATTACGGAAGCTATGGAAGCCCCTAGGGGACACAAACAGCCAAACAGACGCGGTATGGGTGTCCTTATATATAAAGGAAAGCATAATGGCTGCCGAATGAAAACTCGA
>NW_021680549.1:0-2047 GCF_001412515.2 Diachasma alloeum
TAGCTACAATCTTTTCGAGAATTTTTTCATGCTGTGGGAGCATATTAATCGCCCTAAATTCCTCTAATCTTACAGTATTTTTTATTTTCGGCAGAGGCAAGATTTCTGAGTGTTTCCATTTACTCGGGACGTACCCCTTCATTATAGATTCATTCATAAGTTGAAGTACATTGATTCCCACAGTTTCATTTACCAATTTTACAATTTTTGTTGATATTCCTTCGCTTGTTCCTTTCTTAGGTGGTAATGTGTTCAGCAGCCTATTCAGATAATCTGCCGAAATCGGTTGAAAAGACTGTAGTATTTTTTCTGTATATTTTATATCATTTTGTTCTATTTCCCTTTCATTAATACTCTCAATAATTTCTTTTATGCTACTTACGAAATAATTATTAAATTCATTCGCAATATTTTCAGTCCCTTTTATCACTCTATTATTAATATTCAATTCATTTGGCAGTTCCGTCTCGTCTGAGCCTTTTACCAGTTGCTTCAATGCTTTCCACATTTTTTTACTGTCATTTCTATTTTGATCGATCTCCTCATCATAATATTTTAATTTTGCTTTTCTAGTTTCCTTTACTACCCTATTTCTCTTTTGTCTGTAATTAAACCAAAGATTTTCGTCATTATTATTATTTCGAGCCGTTATAAACAACTCTTGTCTTTCTCTAATCAGTTTCCCGATATCCATATTAAACCAATCATTAGATTTCCTATTATATTTTTTACTCACCCACTCAGAAGGCGCTTCTTCGTCAATTATTGCTTCAATTGTATCAATCAATTTCGTCGCTTTATATTCAAGATTATTATGATCTTCGATCTTGTCAAAATTATTTACTCGAGCTATTAATTTGCTCTTAAAGCTTTCGTCATTAAAATTCTTAAAATTTCGTCGTAAAATATTTTGTTTTTTATTTCTAAATTTATCTATTTCTAAGTTGAACTCAATCAAAGCATGATCTGTTACTTCTACAGTACTAACAACTTTTGGATTTATTGCACAGTTACTATATAATAAATCGATCATGGTCGATGATTTCTCACTAATTTTAGTCGGCTCTTTTACATACTGCTCATGCCTAAACCTAAAAAAGTTTGTAATAATTTATGAGCGTAAAATGAATCCTTGCTAATATCGATATTAAAATCACCTATACAAATGCAATTACTTTCATTTTGAAAACTCTCACATATATCTTCAATATATTTGATAAATTCTACCTGACTAGCACTTGGAGAACGGTATGTAGTTAGAATAACACCGTTGAACATTTCATTTTCAATTTTTATCCCAATTGTCCAACAACTATTTACAATTTTTCTACTCACAGTCTTTTTGTACTCAATATCACATTTAATATAAAACATTACCCCACCCGTTTGCCTTGTTTCTGAATCACATCTTAAAATATTATATCCTGGTATATTAATTTCAAAATCTTCTATATCACTAATAAGCCTTGTCTCAGTTAACGCTACAATTGATGGTTTCCTTACATTAATTACTACCTCCATTATTTCGTCTTTATTTCTCAAGAGGCTCCTCGCATTCATATATATAATTAATAGTTTCTGAGTTCTCCTTTTCATTACCGATTTTATATTATTGCAACAGTCCCTATCTCGTATTTGTTTAAAAAATACTTGTAGGAAGCACAATTTTTATCTTTCACTTGATGAGCAATTTCTCCCTCTGATAGTTTAAGTCTTTCTTTATGTGTTTTACAGCTAATACATGTGAATTCAGTAGCATTACAATTTTGTGTTGGATGATTTTCTGAACATTTACCACAGATTGAACTTTTTTTACAATATTTAGCAATGTGGTGAAAACCCCAGCAATTGAAGCATCGTTTTAATTTAACATATTCTCTCACTCTACATTTGTTCCAACCTAGATTTACAACACCTTTTTCTAGTAATAATTTTGGCATGCTCTCACTTACTTCAAATACCAGTGTCATTTTGTTATATTTGTCAATTTTCCATTTATTATTCAACTCCATTTTCTCTGCATCTACTCGCGAGTCAAGCTTATTTT